>NW_009260763.1:558473-590449 GCF_000687185.1 Egretta garzetta
CAGAACTACCCAGCTGTGTGACATCAAAACTCATGAAGCATGTCCTCAGAAATCATGGGATTGCTTTAAGGTTTCATGAGAATCAAAAGAGCTTTTTCTTTTTTAATTGCCTCAAGGTTTCTGCAGTCACTTCAGACTCTCAGGTGCCCTTCCAAAACCATGAAAGCTGGCAATTTACCTCTTTTCAGTGAAAGACAATTCCTGTAGAGAGGGCTTCTTGAAAAACATTGACTATTGGAAAAATTAGTGACGCTGAGATCCCCATGATTCAGGCTGCTGACTCTGGGCCTCTTTTCCTGTAAATGATGCTACCTTTCAAGTTGTTATGAAAGAATATGATGGAAAAGAACCTGCTTTTTCTTAAAAAAACCCAAGTTAGTGCTTCAAAGGATGCTAAGAAAAATCATGTATCACAAGTCTTTAGTGGGCTAGACAGAAACTGTCAAATCAACACCGGAGTTCAATGAGACAGACAAAAACACAGTGGGTTTTTTAAATTGAACTTTGAGTATAGTTCTGTATATTTCTTTTTCAGATTTTAAGTCTGGGGTTTTTTAAATGCCTAGTAGGAGCCTATAGCTAGTGACATCAACTTCTATCATAGTAACTACTCTACTTCATTCTGGTTTTTATTGCTCCAGTGATGCTGCATGAACTACTATAGGAAAGGCAGATTCCAAGGAATGGGAGATTTTAGCTGCCCCTAAATTACTGGAAATGTTGTGTTTATATGCCATAATAAAAGGGTATGCATACAGGAGATGTTTCGGCAACTGCAATCTGCTGCAATTATAGCAGATACGACTACACCAGGCGACCAATTTAAGTGAACAACACTCAAAACACAAAGTCAGACAGTCCATGGGGAATTTCAACTCTTTTCTTCTATAAGGACTGGTTTTCCCAGACATCCACGTCCCTTTTCCTCCTCTCTGGCATTTCATTTTGATCTTGGTGAACCTGTCCCAGCTTATGGATGAAATTTAAAACTAAGGACTTGACCGCTTGTGGTCACTGAAAATCACAAGGCATCTGTGGTAAGAGCAGGGTTCCAGCTCCAGCATCACGGACACATTTTTCTGGGAATAGCAGCTTTTGGGGGCTTGTGTGTGGGACCCCTCTGGGTCAGGGGTCCAGGCTGCTACGGCCTTACAGGTCCAGCACAGAGGGGAGGGGGTCTCAGCCACCCACCCACCCGGGGATGCTCCACTGAGCATGGCCATGTGAATTTGGCATGATTGCTGGCAAAAGGTTATCTCTGTGCACGTGTACATCCCATGCTCGGAACCACTAACATTTCCAGTTCTGCAGGAAGGAAGGGATCTCCCGTGCTTACAAGCTCCTTAAAGAAACTTTCATTTCAATAACATCGACAGGAGCCTGTATTCAACAAATGGTATGATATTTTGTGACTAGGTTACCAGCAAAATATTTTTTTTCCAGAATTGACACTGCCTGAAAGCCTGTATATGTTTAAACATGGCAGTATTTTTGAGAAGTGATTTTGTGATTGTGGGTTTTTTTATTTTAAAACTGAGGTGCGACATTCTATTTTTTTTACCTACTTTTGCTTTACGCATGAACAAAAATACTTCACTGTGGCCTCTCTGCATTGGTAAGCATCTGGAAAAATGGATTTTCTGACACGGAAAACTTCTAAAACTTCTAACTTCATGTGGCAATCATAACCTAATCATTAGCTTTGAATATTTGTAATATACTACTGTGCTATACATAAAAAAACTATTTTCAAATCACTTAAAAGGATCTGTTTTATTTGTCCATGAAAGTGTATAGGCTTAGGAGAGAAATTTTATGCTAAAGAATTTACCTTGTTTTAAGTTGTGAATGAGAAAACAAAACAAAGAAAACCTTAAAGAAATGTATGTTTTGAGAGACATCTACACCTAATTCAGAAACACTTGACAGCATTTTGCTCAAATTTCCAGAAGTGTCTCTCTGCTGGGACTAGATTTGAAGAATTTTTTGTTACCAAAGTAAATTGTTTTTCTGGAATACTATGAGTATATGGAAAAAAAAAAAGGGTTTATTATATAATGTCAATACGAAAAAGCTGAAGTATATTGGTCCCTTAGGGGGAAAAAGTCATCTACTACATGATTTTGCTACTGCGTTTAACAGGTGCAAGGAAGGTGTTGCAATTCTGCATAGTTCTTCTTCCTTCCTCAGAGCTGAGAATATCTTTTTCTTATTTTCTCTGCTTGTTTTTTTTTTTATTGCAGGATTATATTTTCATTACTGGAATTTCCCGCTTATATGGTGACGTGCAAGCCAGGATTTTCTTGGCTGTTACCAAGCCATTTGATTTCTTGTTGGAGAAGCACAGAACAAATAGCAGCTAGAGGCTGGCGATGGGCTGCTCATACCTTTGCATTGCTTCCCTTGTGAATTTATCTCTCTCCAACGCCACGATGTCTGAAGAACGTCAGGCTTCTCTTACTTTGAATTAGATGATTTTCTTCTTGTGAGATAAACAGTTTCTAGGTAAACAGTCATGTCACTTTGCATTTGAGTTTTCTTTTCCTCTTCTGGATAAAAATTAGCTCCACTAAGATCAAAGACAACCTTGGCAGTTCAGAGGAAAAGGTAGCACTCCCCTTTTATTTTCTCCCATGTTTATTTTGCTGCCAGCTCTCTTTGAAAATGGCCCTTTTTGCCAAGGCTACCATTTTGCTAAATGAATTATCATTAATACTCTTGTCTTGTTTATTTGCACAAGTGGAACATGAAAGGTGGGAAATTCTGAAGTGAAAAGAAAGCAGGAGATAAAAACCAGAGCAGTATCAAGAAAAATGTGAAGAGTGGCCGAGGTACGTACCACACACGCTTCAGCCCTTTGGCAGCAGGTTGGCCCTCGAAAATCCTCCCGACAGACCTATCGAGGTACCAGACCTCCAGGCTCTCCCTGCAGTGATGCTTGCGGTCCTCCAGGCTCGACTCAGGGGATTTGGGGGAGTGAGTTTCACTGGCTGCAGTGTCGCAAATGTGCTAAGTCAGGCTGGAGAGGGGTGAACACAGCCTTGCAGGTGATGGCCAGGGCTCTGTGAGAGCGGGACAGGGACCAAGCAGTGCCTGTGTTTCTGTCTCTGTTCCTGAACAGGATGCTGAAGCAGCCGAATTTGCTTCTGAGGGGCTTGCTGACAGCTCCCATTTCATGTGCCTCAGTGAGACTGAGAGTGCTACAAAAGCTCAGACAACTTCAGTCAGCTCCTCCATCCCTCAGCCTGCTGCTAGCCAGAAAGTAATAAATTAGACATGGCTAAAGACGAGATTAGATGACAACTGAGGACAGGAAACCTTCAGGATCCTTTGAAAAGATTACGAGTACGCTAGTCACTCCTGAGGGCTGCAGAAAGAGCTAGTCACCTTTTAAATCCCAAAAGCCTGACGTATGGCCAGCATAAACGATGTGCTTCCTCCATGTGGTAACTAGCTGAAAATCGCAGGCTTGTACAAAAAGTGCAAGGTGGGCTAGTCCAGCCTCCTGCTTAAAGCAGGAGATTGCTCAGGGCTGTGCTGAATCCAGTTAGAAAACCCTTGGGGATGGAGACTCCACAGCCGCTCTGGGCAGCCTGCCACATTGCTTGACCACCCTCGTGGCAAGGAACATGTTTGGTCAGGATTGTTTAATAACTGAAAAATGTATTTCTCAACTAAAGAACTTCTATGTAAAATGGTGTCTTCCCTAGTGGGACATTTTCTCAGAAAACAACAGTCTCAGAAGGACAGTTTATTTAAAGAGGCAAAAATCTCTGGGGCATGAATGTTAAATAGCTTTACACTTCCATTTTCTTCTAGACATCAAATTTTCTGGTCATCCTACAACACCTACAATGCCATTCTTATTTTAGGGGAAGAAAAACAGTTTATGATGCTAGAGGAGTGGTCCATAGGTGGAAATGGGAACGTAAACCACTCCGTAACAAATCTCATAAGAATTTCTGGCACAGCTGTGGATTCAGCTACCTTGGTTGTTGGCCTATATGGGAATGCATGTATGTGTGTAAATCCACACATATATACATATATGGATGCGTGCCCATATATCCATAGATTCACACAGATTCATGCCTATTCAGATACATACATATGTATATACTCATATATACATGTGCATCTATATGTGAAAACAAATACACATAAATAAAATGGGGTTTTTTTGAAAAAAAAAAGAAAAAAAAAGATAGAGAACCAAAACCAAAACCAATCCCAAACCAACAACACAATTTGCAGCTGGCTGTGAGTAGAAACTCTGTTTTCTGACCTTTGGCATTATTCTCCTTACAATCTAGTCATCTGACTGGACGCGATGATGCAGTCAATGATCTAACTCCTGTAATGGTATGCGTACTGACAGACCTGTTGCAGCTTTAGTCTCAGCTATTCCGGGACAGCTTATTTTGGACAGTAAAGACACCCTGGGCAGACCCTGTGGCTACCGAGACGGTGGCCAGTTCACTTGCCTGCAGGTTGGGGCGGGAGGTGACAAAGTGGTGCCTGGGCAGCACAGTGCTCCACAGATCGGGGAGGCTGTCTGCCTCTCACGTCGGCATGAGGGCTGTGGGAGATGCTTTGGGTGTGAGTCACCTTGGCAGGAAAATTGTCAGCCAACGGGAATGTACGCAGAGGAGAGCCACATAATAATTAGAGGTGTGAGCGTAATGACTTTGTGCAAATGCATACAGAGAATGAAGATATCTTTAGTGTCATGTCAAACTTGGGAGTGCGCGGTGGCATATGAGAGATTATAAATAGGAGCACTGGGATGAAAACAGACTGGTGCTAGCCTAAAAAGGCTCCTGATGCTGGGCACTGTCACCTAGGCAGCTCCCACCACCCTCTGCCACCACTTCTCCTTCTCCCATCCTCCCTTGCTCTGCAGTGCCAGCAGCGTGTTCTGGGACTTGTCCATTGTGGGCTGAGGAACTGGCTGACCTAAGAAAAAACACATTTTTCTGTTTTTTTTGGCTATGTTTAACCTGATTGTTTTGCCCACCTGGCCCACCTGGGCAACCACACAAGTGATTGTGCTGGCAGAGGTGGCAGAGAAGCGTGAAGTGGCAGGGACAAAGTCTGTGCAGGCTAGTCCTGCAGCCACAGGCATGCACACGCATTCTGCTCTGTAGCTGTCTGCTGAGGAAGGTGAAAACCTGCCTCGAAGAAAGGAGAAGACAATCTTGCACTGTGGTCTGCAAGAGCAGTTCTGTGCTGGAAGGATGTGTTGTGCCCCACCTCTGGAAACATTCAAGGTCTGATCTAGTTAGCGGTGTCCCTGCTCACTGCAGGGGGGTTGGACTAGATGACCTCTAAAGGTGCCTTCCAACCCAAAACATTCTATGCTTCTATGATTCCATGATCCTATGATTCCATGATGGAGATGAGAGTGTAGGTTCTGCTTCCATGCTTGCTCCTCATCTCTTTGTGCATGAGCTGCTTTGAGCACCCTGACCATCACCCTGAAAATACAATTTATTCTCGACTGAAGAAAAATGAAAACATCACCATTTCCCAAAAAAACTCGTGGCAATTGTATTAGTTCTATCTGATAAACAAATGAGTATACGGAATTTCTCTCCATGTCTTTCCATTGTTTCAGTTAGAGAGCTTGTGCCAGAAGTGGCTGCTAGCCTTAAAGCACTGTCTACCTGTAACTTGACATCAAACGCTGTCTTCCTCTTTATGTTTTGCAAAATGGAAACAAATCCTCATTCATCAGTTGGTAGCTCAGTTGGAAGTGGAACAAATGAAATTGAATAAGGACCGCTTTAGTTCTGAAAAACACTGTCCACTCTCTGTTTTAAAAAAGTTTTGCTAGTCCACTTAAAATGCTTAGGTTAACTGTCTTTATTCTTTCCAACCAGGCAAATCCTTTTATAAGGCTAATGAAACCCCATCCCTTCGTCTGAAAACAGTCGCGACTTTATTTCGTATGACCTGCAACCCTACAATATCATAGTAGTCCAGGAAAGGTAAGGTGAAACTATTTTTTTTTGTGGTGTTATTTGATAATTCTGATATACCTAAATATTAAAAAAAAGTTCCTCACCTCTGCCTAAAAGGACAGACAGTAACTTTCTGTAAAACTTGCTGCTGATGACATGAAATAGTATTGCTGATTGTCAGGAAAGCTGCTATAGTTTAGTTTCTGTGGTTGAGCATTATAATCCAAGGGCAAAATTCTGTGTTTCTAATGGGAATTAAAGCTGTGTAACCAAGAGCACCAGGTGGTCCCTTACAGCAGAATCTGGACTATTGTTTTTCAGATTTATGTAGTGTTTTGTGCCTATCCCAAATGCTGGCTGCTGTTAATTTCTGCTGCTATTGTTGCTTAAGGTCATCTATAAATGCAAAATGTTTCTCAGCCAGTACTCGAGAGCAGTAACCTAGATAAATATTTTCATTTACATAAACATTGTCCTAACATTTCAGAAACTGTAGTAAAGAGTCTCAAATCCCAGAAGCCATCTAGACATTGCAAGAATTACATTGTTTTTTGAAAAAGATTGATGTATTGTATTATTTCGTTGGTCACAGTCCAACCCAAGAGGGTGGACTGATGAAAGAGATGCTTAACACATCCAGGGTTTGTGTTGCTTTCTTTTTTCTAACTGTGTTAATAGATGAATTTCCATTTGTTTTTCAAATTTTTATGTACCCTTACGCAATAGAAGATAATCTAACTGGACAGGAGCAAACAGTGGAGACCAACTGGCTTTTAAAAGCAAATCCGAAGCCAAGAAACCTCTCTATAATTGCCACAGAATACTGAAAAGAAATGAAATTATTTTCTGTCTACTTGAGAGCACAAACATTGGTATTTTATTAAAAATGGATGCCCCTCAGCGCTCAGTAAGTTTGCACATGAGTAGCTGCAATTGCCTGTACTTTGTTGTACGTGCTCTTCATGGAGGAAATGTACTCCCACAAGACCTCTTGGCCTTGGACAGGTTCTTCACCCATGCAATGCTGCACCACAGGCCTGTGCCAAAAACAAACAGGCTCCAGGCACTTCAGAGTGGCTAAAGCTAACAAAAAATACACTAAATATGGTGCAGGTTGTTTGCATTTGTTCTCTGTAACTAATACCTTGTAAAACCAAACAAGAAAGAGACCCTTTCCATACACAGGCCCTTTGACTCCAAGGATTTAGCTTTGTTTTGAAAAAGCACGTGTATGTGAACAGATCCAGGCGGGGGCCTTGGGTCACCTCCGAGGCGATCCCTGCTCGTTGCTTGTGCAGCAGGAGCTGAGCACTGCTCTTTGCGGCTGGACAGGGCTGCCTCCTGCTCCCTGTCCAATCTGAAGCCTTGCAGATAACGAGGTTTAGGTGGAGTAGATGTGGCTGAATACATATCTACTACAGGTTCACTGACAGGCTGTGTTCCAGGGTTGGCATACCAGCCTAAAAAAGAATGAAATAAATGTGAGGAGGTGAATATCCTCTACTCTGGGAATACTGGTGTCCTGTTAGAACCGAAATCCAGCATCCAGCCATTGGCTGCCATCGCCTCTACATGTCTTTTCCAGATTTGTACTCTGGGTACGTTTTGCAGCCACAGCATGAGTGTGTGTTGGAGCAAAACCCTCTGAGCAATTGCATTGTTGCTGTGATCTCTTTATACTGAATCTCAACAGCTAATTCTTCTAATCCTCAAACAATTATTTTAGCCAATACTGTAGCTGTTCAGAATGAGCTGACAGCATTTGTGTAGTTCGCACTTGATTTAAATCACCATTGTCTTGTTATGAGTCTCCCATATGACCAAATGACTTGACTCCATATGAACACATCACAAATTCACTCGAAGTATGGGTCTGCAAGCATATGCACATGTATATGTAGCAGACTCTGTGTACAAGTCTGTTTTACACATTTGCATTATAATTTATAGCATACTAATGGTGTTTGGTGTTCAGTCTGGGGCACTTGAAAGTTTCTTTTCAGGAAGGACTGATCAGCCTACAAAACCCGAGCCCCCCAGTAAAGGGTTCATATTTTGCATCTGGACCCATTAGCCATTTTGAAAAATCTAGGGCAGATTTCCTTACAGTCAGGGGTTCTTCTGTGCGCTGTCTTGGGCTACAAACTGGGATTAAGCAGGGATCTTCAGGAGTTAGAGGTGTCTTGGCTCTTCTCTTCCTACTGGGCAGATGCTCATTAGCCAGTGTTCATCACTTGCAATGTGATTATCACAGAATCATTTAGGTTGGAAAAGACCTTTAAGATCATCAAGTCCAACTGTTAGCCTAACCCTGCTATCCCACCACTAAACCTTGTCCCTAAGCAACAGGTCTCAGGAGCCCAGACAACCATTTTATACATACTTGCCAGCAGAAGGAAGAAACACACATTTCTTTTTGCTTTCTTAGTCTATAATATTAAGTGGATGACTACTGACCTAAATCTCCTACCACCCCTTTTGGAGGAGGTGCTTCTCTCTGCTTCTGTTCCTCTCTCTCTGTGGGAGCGTGGCAATTCCTGCCGTCAGCTGCAGAAACTCCTGCCTCCCGGTTATGATTTCACTGGTTTGAAACTGCAGCTTGTCAGTTAGCTCTGGAACCTGCACCCAGCCATGAACATGTAGCTTCTCCCAAAGCTGCCAGACTTTCAGACTCCTCAATTTTACCTGGGCTTTGCCCACCAACTAAGACAATATAATCGTGACTTTTCTGAGTATTCTGTGATTACCGCAGGATTTTCAAGAGATTGACTCTCCGAGTACTATAAGCTTATATCTATATTAAAATGCTAGGATGTAGATTAAATGCCCTGATGCCCTTTAACCCTTTTTTTTGTCACTGTCTCCCACCAGTGATGGAGCTCAGGCCCAACTGCAAAGTTACGCTTGTAAAACTTGGTGATGACAACACCGCCAAGTAAACTTCATGGGGTATAATCTGTCTTTCACAGAGTAATTTCCATTAAATTAAATTTCCTGCATCATTATATTGCAAAGAGAGAGGAATCCACTCATTCACAAATTGCTTTGAAGACTCTGAGGGCAGAGGCAGTGGATTACACTTGCTTGATTGCTAAAGCTTAGCGGATAGAGAAAGCCCTTACCCATCCTTAAAAATATTTTACTGGGTTTTATTTTATATAGTTCTCCTTCCAGGTATCTGGCATATTGTAGAATGTAAACCAATAATACAAATATTTAACAAAATAAATATTTAAGTAGAATTAGCCTAGGTGGGATGAGGAAAACTATAATTAAGTACAGAAAAGGAACAGAGAAAGGAGGACTTGTTTCAGAAACAGAAGCAGGGATTGAGACCTAGGAAGGTCCTGCGCTGAGTTTTTACAAGTTAAATAATATTCTGCCTCTCTGTCCAGATCTAAGTGTCCATGCTGAGTGAGCAGTTGGGACAACGAGATCAATTCTCTGTGGCTGAAAGGGAGCCCAAACAAAGAACAGCATTTGCTTGCCCATCGTCTTATTTAGGCATGTCGGCAGCTGGAATGAAAGCACCCTCTGTCCGTGCCTCAGCGCGGGCTGCGACACCGATCACCAGTCCCTTCTCCACGAGCAAACTGGGAAGTGGGAAGCGAAACTGCCGCGGGCTGCCCCATGCCGGAGAGGAGGCGGCCGCCGCTCTGCGCTGCTGTTCCCAGAGGCTCTCCCCAAGCGCCGCTGGACATGGGCAGCAGATAAGGCAGCTGGCTGTTTTTAGAAACTGGTTGTATTTTCCCCAGCCTCTTACTGTGGCATGCTTTATATCACTGCCTGATCTGGCAAAGGGTGACAAAGCAGGTTTAGGGGACAGCGCTGCCGAAGGGTAGAAATTCATTTGGGGGCAGTAAAATGCTGTTCAGCTTGAGGCTGTTGCGTTGTGTTATTTCAGAGATGAGCCGGTGCCTTATATTCCCAGCAGTGGCTATCTGTCAGCGTCGAACAAATATTCAGAAAGGCCTTGTGGGCCTGCTGTAATGCACCGCATGTACATCTCAAGCAATCTATGGCCAGCTGAAACCACTTCTGTTTGACCATTTATCACACCGCCCCCCCAGACCAAAATACTTCAGCACTGATTCAAAAACGTCGCAGCTAAACGGCCATGTCACTTGAGGAGGCTGCATCACCTAGATTTGTCGGGCTTTCTTGGTGCTATTTGTCAGGCAGAATTATACATTGGGCTTTTTACAATTACCCAGATTAAAATTTGTATTGGAGAGAAAAAAAGGGGAGTTAATTTATGGCAGCAAAGAATCACTTGTGAAGGGGCGCTGCTGGTCTGCACACTGACATTGCCTATCTGTTCCACAAGAGATTTTGCCAACTACACTCAAAATATTTGTACGTTTGCTGAAATGTGTGGATTTTTATTAAGACTGAATTATCTCACGGTTCTCATTTCTGCAGTGTCAGTATATTCCTGTGACAAAAACAATTTCAGAGAGCCAACCCCTCTGACCCGTGTTACAAACTGCACTGTTACGCCAAGGGGAAAATGCTGGAGAGATCCTGCCTTGAAGGCACCAAAAAAGCCCCTTAGTGAGCTCGTTCTCAGCCAGCTCTGCTGGTGACCACCACTTACCCTACGAAGACCACTCAGCCCTGCGCCTTGGGAAGATCCTCACGCTCTGCCCTGAATCCTTGCTTGGCAAAATCTGCCAGGGAACCGCGAGAGTTTTGACTGAACGAGGTTTCTAGGATCAAGCTACAAATAGATTATGTTTGTTGCCTTGCAGTCATATGGAACTTGGCTGATCATTGTGAAAATAAGAGTTAAGGCTGAAGCTGAGAAAGAACACGACACTAAATTATCATTGTAGTATACAGAAAAAACACCAAGTGTTCAGATTTCCCTTGCAAAACTGCTCTTTTCATGCTAGGGTTTTCACAACGGATTAGCCTGAAACTTGGCTCTGAATGAGAAAATGTGCCCCTTTGAGCAAATGAGCTTCCAGTCTCTATGCTTGTTTGTTAAACTTGGCAAACGGGGGAGCCTAAAGCCTTAATGTTGCTTGTGATATTAAGAGGTAAATAATAGAGCAATGAGTCAATTTGCAAAAGTGAAGACAAAAAGGCAATGGGGAGCATTAGAAGAGTTGTGTCAGTTCCTATGGATTTGCATAAGACACACAAGCAATGCTTTGAAAAAGCGGGTAAAGGAGAAAGCAATTTTGCCCTCTTCTTTTTTGTTTTGTTTGCAGAGTCTTGGGCTAATTGTCCCATGTAAACTTCACTTGATAGAGGAGGAAGTTTGGTCTATTAAGTTGCTGAACAACTTCAGTGTTGAATTCATTGCAATGTTTGTTTTAAAACAGATCTGCGTGTTTCATATACAATACTTTCAGATTTGAGTTCTTTACTTTCCAAACCATCCAAGGCTCAGCTGGTTTGTTAGACATTTAAAATTCAGCGGCGTTTTGTTGAAAAGCTTATGAGCCCTTCTTCCATTCTCTAACTGAGCATCTGAGTGAGAACTGAGGTTTCTGACTTGGCCTGAGTCCGTATCCAAAAGCTTTATCTATCTCAGACAACAGAGAACCCTGAACCCTGGAATACAAAACTGATGAGACTCGCAGCACAAGATGCTTCCTCATTTCTGACCTCTCTCTCACGGAGTCAGACACAGTATTTGCCAAGCAGACCTTAGTTCAGGTCAAACACAGCCACCATTAGCTTTGAGAGAAGCAGCAAAGCCCAGATTTCCAATACAGAGGCTGGTGTCTACCTGATGACTTGTATTCCCTAAAACCCCATATAATCCTTCTCCGTTTCCCAGCTTGAAAAATGACCATAGGGACAAACACTCTGGGCTCTTTGACTGCCTGGGAATTCGGATCTTTGAGGAAGTTAATGGGATTACCCAAGTGACGAAGGACTTACCCATGTGAGAAAAGGTTTAGGAGGGCTATCCCTTAACTCGGCAATGACGTCCTGCATGTGCGTCGGGAACGATTCAGTCTGCATTACTCCTTCTCAGCTGCCCTATGCTGTTAGACTTACACGGGCTATTCTTGGAGAAAAGGAGTGCCTAAAATGGCAGTGATTTTTACTCTGGTCATATATCACTTGGCTTTGTCGGAGCACTGGTGTAGTGTCAGTCCTGGAATCCTGCTAAGCAGCAGCAGTTGTCCTCTTTTTTGCCCCTGCACATGGGGTCACACTGTGGCTACAGCTGTAGACCTGGCACCCACAGCAACTTCTCAGGATGAAATCTATAGTGTTTATTTTAATATTTTAAAAATTAAACCTTTCTCTCTGAAAGACTCTAAAACTTAAGAGAAAAAATGTGGATTTTCCCTCAAGAGTCAGCATGAAATGTCTTAGAAAAGAAAGGCAGAAAAATACTGTATCTGACAGATAATTATGTTTTGTAAAAGCAATGCAAGAATGAATCAGAACTTTAGCCAGGTATAAGTATTCCCATATGAAGTGATCTCCTTATGCACCGATGTTAAAAAGCAAAACAGAGGAGTGTCTCTGATTTGGTTTTGAAAATAGAGTCATTCTCTGTAGCACAAGCACAGCCATGCATTTTGCTGCCAACATGGGCTTTTTTTCTTTCAAATCTCTGAAGTGCTGGAGTACTACTACATAAAAGCAAATATTAGTGTTTTAGATAGATGGATCTATCTATTTAATAAGTTTCTGCTGTGCAAATATTTGTGTTACATGGGATTTTAAGTATTTTAATTTTTTGGTAAGTTTTTGTTTTTCTTTTGAAGCAACGTAGCAGGAACTGACTGTTCTGATAGCGTTAGATAAATTTGTAAACTAGTACAAAGCCCAAGACACAAGCTACAAATGCTGGACACGTGGCTTTGGTCTGGCAGCCCATGTTTCTGTGCACCTTGGGGTGCTGGTCAGGTGTCGAAGGCGGAGTGTAACCCAGCCCACTAACAAGGTGGCCGTACCTCGAGCTGGAAAGTTCCCTCCGTGGTGAATGTCACTCCAGCCCATCTTCCCAGATGCAGAGGGGACAAATCACTGCTTGAGGCTTAGCTGAAGCCAGGCTCCTCACAGGGAGGCCGGGACTGCAGTTACATTCCGTGAGAGTTTACTCAAATTTCTAGTGGATACCCATTATCTCACAGAACTGGTAGACATTATTAATGCCGAAGTCTATGGGGATGCAAACAGGGATTTGACTGAACTGTGAAGGCAGAGGAGATTAAACTTCCAACATCCTCCAAATTCATGTCCTGCCTACAGTTCAGCCTCTAAGTAGGCAAAGAGATGAATAACCTAAAGTGCTGGTCCTGTCCCCCTTTTGTTATACCATGAGATACCACTGCTGTCAGCTGTGCAGGCAGCCTCGGCACAGACACCGAGGCAGTAAACAAGGGAAAAAGGTGTGGGGAATTACTGAAATACAGCAGCTGTTGTATTGAATGGTCCGATTGCCATGGTCTCCCAAATAAGATGAGCTTTCATCATACCAGGAGGAGGCAACGGAAAAGCAGTAGGGGAGGCTTGGCAAGAACCTTCTCTTAAAGCAGTGCTTTGTGCAGATTAGTACAATTCATCTCTTTAAGGAGTGGCCTCCCTTCAGTAAACTGCCCGGGGAGAGGAGGAGGAGGGTACTGAGATAGGGCTACCTGGGCTGTTAGCAAAGCCCTGCAGCTGGCCACCCATCTTGAGCTGGGGGCTATCACCACTGCTTCATCAGTGCCAGCAGCCGGCTCCCAAATTTGGCATCTGGTGCCAGCACCGCACAGTGTGATCCCCACCTGGTCTGAAGCCATTTCTGTAACACTTTGTTCCATCGTCTTCAAGCAGCTGCTTCAAAATTGTTTCAGAAAAGCAAAGTAAACACCCCTCCGGACGGAGTGGTTTCATTCTCCCGGATCCCGGGGAACACAGGGAGAAAGGGAAGGCATTGGCTGCAGCGCAGGGGCTGCGGTGCTGCTGGCCAGGCACTGGCCTTGGGTCAGCCCCCAGCCATGCTGTGCAGCCTTTCTGCATGGCTTTGCAACCCAGGAGCCTGAAAAAAATCCTTAGCCAGACTCCGCAGTCATGGGATAGATGAAGAAATTGTTTGTCCGCCTAAAGATCTGAGGGAGTTACAAACCCTAGGGCACATCTCTTTCCAAGATGATAAGGCCTCTATTTGATTTTATTTTGAGGGATTGTTCACACCATTAAGCAAAATACACAACAGTCAGCCTATTTATAGGTTTGATTATAACTTTTCTCAGACAACCTGAAGCATGCAATAATTGCTCTGAAGAGCCAATTTCCTGATGAGCCAATTATTTAATTTGTAAAATATAAAATATTTAAGAGGGAAAAACCAACAACAAAATCCAAGACAAAATGGACAGTAGGGTTTGGTTTTTGTGCTGGCACTCTTTAAATATACACAGTTTGCCATTCTAGCAGCCAGTCCAAAAGCTCCTGTTCCACTGAAAAGCTTTTACAGCATCTCAGGTTTTTTGGTTAAAGACCGAGTGCATTGCACATTGATTTCTACTTCACAGCTCTTTTTTTTTTTTAAAGAAGATATAATGCAGACATGTGGTTCTACAACCTTCATTACGACTGTCTCTGTTTTGGCATACAGTTTGATTTATGTGTTATCTTTTCCCATCTGTAAAGTGTGTTGTTTCCCTAACACACACATTCATATTAGAGAAAACAGAAGGATGAAGTATGGTTTAGTGAGGCAGGATGTCAAGGCACAGTAAACATTAAAAAAAAAAAAAAAAGGAAAGGACTTAGCAGAATAAAAGCAGGAGAGTTTTTTTTATTTTCCTTTGGTGACAATGAAGGGGTTTGACATATGGCCTCTATCCATGGGAACAAAAATACTTAGCCTGAAAAATCCCATAGAGGTCTGTGTGACCAATTTCAAGTCAGATGAAAAAAAAATAAGCAAATGAGCTGTTTGCAGGGCAACAAATGCCTACAGTGCTAACATGAATTGTGAAATCACTGTCTGTGACTGATCAGAGTTCATTAAAAATAAATCTTGGCCCAGCAGTTTTAATAAACGGAATGAGCAATAAGGGCAGCAATGATTCGCTTTTTCTCATGCAGAAAACTGTCTGATTTTGCATTTTTCACTCAGCCAAAGGATTTCTGCTGAATAAAACTGATTCAGGTCTCGCCTTCCTAGGGGTGAGGAGAAGACAGGAGACAGCAGCTTTGTCAACCTTTCAGGGCCTTTCAAATTTAACTTTTTCTAGAATTTATTTTGGCATTTAAGACTTTGTGGGGGAAAAAAAAATCAGAGCCACATTTTCTGTTCTGCCTGCCGAGGAAAATTTGAGAGCACAGGCATAAAAGAGGGCTCTGCTAGCTCCCATCGAGGACAGCTCTGATGGCTGAAGGACCGCTCACGTGGAACCAAGTGTTACCTTGGCCAGAAATCTCACCATAGAAACCAAAGGCAAAACAGTTTTGGAAACACAGCTACTGTAACAGCATTATATATGCACCTCACCAGGCCAAGGAACGGACGGATTCATGACCTGTCCTGGAAATATCGTCTGCATTTGACTCTACTCCATCACATGTGGAGGCTAAGAAAATTTGGTGGAAAAGGTGTAAGAGTTACCAGCCCCGTCCTGCCCAGAGGTGTGAGCCGCACCCAGGTGCTAATGCTGCCCCAGAAGTGGGGGTTGGACTAGATGACCTCTAGGGGTCCCTTCCAACCCAAAACATTCTATGATTCTATGATTCTATGAAGTCAGCTGCTGAAGTGCTCAACCCTCCACCCGGGGCGGAGAGGCACTTCCCAACGCTGGGCACAGCCTGAACGCCTGCAGCAGTGCTAGAAGTCTAATCTGGCACCTAAACCAGAAATCCAGTCGAAGCTTGCTGCTTGCTGGCTCAGGAAAAAGGGAGCAAGTGGTGCACAGGCACAGTGCGCAGGTGAAACGGTCGTGTGCTTCCTCTGAATTTTCGCTGTTATTTTAATTTGTTTCCTCATACGACAGCAACAGCAAATGGACAGACTCAGCCCCAGGACACGGTAACGTGTACTGATATTATTTATGGCACGCACAATGCAAAACAAATACGTTATCTACTAAGGCTAGCACTTCTCTGGCACTGGGACACCAAGAGCAGTGAGAGTGGGTGGACCTCGCTGGTACGATGGAACTCCAGTTACAGAAAAGCTGTGCAGGAAGCAATAAGCGGGGAGGGGAATAAACATGGTTGGGATTATTCTTTCTCTCCCTGCCATCCCTCCTTCCTTCCCTGCCACCTTCCTTCCCCATTGCCATCTCGGCACAGTCCCAAGTCTGGTTGCACCTTTGAGGAGCAGCAATCCCTACTTGAGCTCCTTTGGCCCTGCAGACGTTTCGTAGCTCAGGAAGCCAGCTCCCAGGAATTGCACTGTTCGTGACAGCAAACATTTATCAGCAAAAACGCCGTCAGCAGCAAGCTCTCCCATTAAACTAAACATACAGAACAAGCTGAATATTGGCATGGCAAAGATGACTGCTCTGAGCCAAGATCACGCAAGTTCCAGTTCAGCCCATATCAGGCAATTTCCACTTTTGGGTAGGGCTAGTGCTGAATTCACTGGGGAGTCAAAGAGACAAAGGTGCACTTGGCCTGGCCGAAAGCCCAATGGAGCGGGTGGGAAGTTGCACGCTGGTTTCAGTGTGCTTTGGGTTGTATCTGTAAGCGGGGAGGAGCAGGCACAGAGCACTCTGTGGACCTGCCATAGCAGCCTGGGGGGTTGGGGAAATCTCTCTTTTAAGTCAAAACGCTTGCTGTGCAAGTGCAAACTCGGGGTGCATGTGATACCTGGAGAAGAAGTGATACCTGGAGGGCACAGGTCATTTATACCCTAAGGAAATACAGTGGCTAGAATAAATGGTTTTAATAAAGTAACGGTGTTTACTTTCCCTTTGCTGCAGCGGAACACAGAGCACCTTCATGAAAGGCCTTGAGGTTAAATAAACTATACTTAAGTCAAATACCTTACAGTTAAAACACAGGGTTGCTCCTGCGCCGGAGATCGGGTCTTTGCTATTCTCCTGGGTACAATAACGTCTGCCAGCTTGTTTCTTTGCACCTTGTATCTCTAACTACAAAAGGCGAGTAGATGAAAGGCTAAAGACTGACACATGTTGGCAATGGTTTGTGTGTTCTGATGGTCTTTCATCCCTGGGGTTTCTCACGTACAAGGTGTTGGGCAAGAACTGATCCTACAGGCCGCCAGCGCATGCCCATAGGGGTACATCACACACCTATTTTCAGGACTTCTCTTTTGAAACTTTATTTTGTTTATTATTTTCACTCATTTGCTCATAAGCGGCAACATGATGACTAATAAATGAGATTATGTCCTGTAGATTTGATAGTAGCAGCCTGCTGCAATAAGTCCTTTAAGCTAGCCAGAGCAGGGTTGTTGTTTTTTTTTTTGGCCTGCAGTCCCTTTAGCTGTACCGCCTACTCCCTAAAATGTTCCTCCTCAGTTTGATTTGATGAAGAGCCCTGTTTACCCTTTTTATAGGCCTTAGATGAAGGACAGTCCTGATTTATCAAATCTGAGGAAGACTGTGGGGAGGGGAGAGCAGGACCGCTGTGTTTTTCCACACAACCTGTTACGGTAACAAGCACTCCCCCGCAATGTTTGCTGACAGATGTTCAAGGCTTGGAAAAAAAATTTGCTTTCAGCTGATGGCTGTACCGCCACTTTTGAAATAAGTGTTAGTTCCAGGCTCCTGAGTTCATGAGGGCAGAGAAACGTCAGGAGGAAAACAGATGAACTGGGTAACAAGGGGAAGAATAAAATGGCAGAATAAAACCTCGGTGCTGACGGAGCCAACAAATGTAATATCTCCTGGGCAGCAGGGAAGAAAAAAAAAATATGGAGCTGGATGGGAAATTGCTGGAGCAGTGACCTTCAAACGGCTGTGTGTGTCTCTGAAGTTATACCACCACGGAGGTCCAAACTTCCCATCAGGTCTTCTGGGACATCATTTAGTTAGCACACACATCCCTGACAGTGCCTGGGAGGAGCTGGGGATGGATATCCCTTCCCAGGGCACCAAGAGGGCATCTGTGGGGCATGAGCCATGCCAGAAGAGGACGGGTACCCGTGCTTTTGTGGAGCCTGCACAGCTGTTTGAGCTCAAAGGGAAGTGTCCAAGGAGCCTGGGTGACACCAGCAGGAGGTGTCCCATTAGGTGATCCAGTTTGCCAGTCCTGGCTGTGGCCTGGACAACAGAAATACAACGTGCAAGGCTCAGATCGTTGCTGGGATGGACAAAATCACCAAACTGTTCGAGTCCTGCCGATGCCAGCGGGAATTAGGCAAGCAATGAGTTTGAACATGAAGCGCTGCATAAACTAGACAAGTCAGTGGTCTTCAGTCGCTTCTGAATGCCTGGTCCTCAGCTAGGACTGGTTTTGCATCTGGCACGGCCTGGATCTTCTCTGAGACTGCTAAAGCTTATCCAGCTGTAGCCCAAGCAGCTGGAGCATCCTGGGGAGAATTAATCTAGAGCAGCAAGACCCCTTGTCATTGCCAGTTTGCTTTGGTTTGTTTTTCTATGATGATGACAGAGGTATGTGTGTAGGAACCGGAAATCCTGGGAGTGTTTTCAACACGCTGCTTGTTGGAAGGGGTTTCTCTGACTGTGGGCAGATTGTAACAACGTGAGGATAATCCCTTTCTGTCTTTGCTTCCTTCATCCCCTGTCCCAAGCAGGCAGGAGTGACTGGAAAGACCATTCACCGTCTTTCTCAAAATTTCCCTTGCCTTGCCTTCCCTTCTTTCCCCTCATTTTGCCAGCTCAGATATCTATTAAACAGTAAAACCACTTATTTAATCTGAGGTTCAAAGTAAATTAGCTGTACTATCACCCTGTACATATCCCTATCTTCTCTCACAGCGTGGGAGTACTTGTTTACTCACTGCGAATGTTGCACTGATTTGCATGTCTACTTTTTAAAAAAAATTGAATCAAAGCATTAATAATTTACCACCAAGTAGCACTCATTTCTGTAAGGTTGTATCCATACCCCAAAATGTTTTACAAGCAGCAGATCGCTGAAGACACGAGCTTCAGTATAAGCTTATCAAGCGATGTTAACTTTCAGCTCTAACAACCCTTGACCTTACCTCTTTGAAGGTGCAGATATGTAGTTTCCATGCTCTTATTCTGGAAGATGGATGACAGGCTGAGGGAGTTGGGGTTGTTCAGGCTGGAGAAGAGAAGGCTGCGGGGAGACCTTATTGCAGCCTTTCAGTGCTTAAACGGAGCCTATAGGAAAGACGGGGACAATCTTTTTAGTAGGGCCAGCTGTGTCAGGACAAGGGGTAATGGTTTTAAACTAAACCAGGGTAGGTTTAGACTGGATATAAGGAAGAAATTCTTCACAGTGAGGGTGGTGAAACACTGGAATGGGTTGCCCAGAGAGGTAGTGGAGGCCCCATCCCTGGAAACATTCAAGACCAGGTTGGATGGGGCTCTGAGCAACCTGATCTAGTTAGCGGTGTCCCTGCTCACTGCAGGGGGGTTGGACTAGGTGACCTCTAGGGGTCCCTTCCAACCCAAAACATTCTATGATTCTATGATTCTATAATTCTATTATTCTATTATTCTATGATTAATTCAATAAAAGTTAGCAACACATGAGGTTTTTTTTTCTATGCACAACACTTCTCACAAATAATGTTCCCTAAAAGACAGGCAAAGTTTAGATGTTTTCCTTTTCTAATGATGAGTCATCTGGCCATTTGGATAGACCAAACTAATGGGAATTCCAGTAGCCTGAGCCCTGTACACCAGCGAGAAAGGGAGAGGTGTGTAAAGTGAGGGAGAGTGTATCGTGTGTGTGTGTGCGCGTGCATCCCTCCTTCCACGCATGCATCCAGTTTTGACATATTAAAGCAATGCTGGGCAGGAGAGAAAAACTCCAGACGAGGAACTGTTCATCCCATTGTCTCTGCAGCTGTGGAGGTAATTGTGATGAATGGAAACTAGAAAAATTTTTGAGTTTTATGGAAGCATTTTGGCCCTACTTTATTTTTAATTGAATCCTTAGCACTTTAGTAAAGGCAATAACGTTTTCCCAGGGCGTACCGGAGGAAGAATGTCTCAAAATGGAAAAAATAAGTAGAGTTTCCATGATTTATGCCATTTACTCTGCAAACATAATATGTAGAGCAGAACTTTGGCAGGTGTTAATCAGTATATTTTTCTTTGCACCAGTAGAGCTGCTTCAGCTTATACCAGCTGAGAATCTGGCTCTGTGTATTAAATAAAAAAGTGGGTCTGGCTTCCTGATCTTTTGTAGTAGACACACAAAACTGTTCGTTATTGAGCTGTGGGCTTGAAAAGCGATCTCACTTCTCAGTATTGGCAGCAGCCTGGAGAAATGGGGACATGGTGTGCTGAGCTCCTGGGTAGAAGAAATGTTTTCTTTCAAACCATAACGACCTTTTTGGCCATCTGAAGGAATATGTTCAAGCTTCCTTGGCAAGCAAAGGTGGGACACTAGCCAGTTACTACATGAAGGCTTTGAAGATGGAGGGAATAATAAAACGGGGGGAAAAAAAATTAAGAGAGGAAAATCTTTTTGTTCTCAGACGGGTAGCTAAGGGGTAGCCATTCATCCCTTTGCTTTGGAAGCAGAAACACAAATTGAGCTGATGATACATCAAAATCGATTCTTTTTTTTTTTTTGAGTGTTCCGTACCTCAGCTGTTGTGTCTGGTTTTTACATGACCGCAACGTTTTAAAATAGATCCAGTTAGCTCCCAAGAGTGGCTTCAGGTGGTGTTTCAGATCTGTAAATGGTTCTGGACCGAGCTCTTTGGAAGATGGTGTACACTATAATAGGTAAATCAATTGAAATCCTACCCGACATTCCTGACTTAATGGGGGGAAGAGACAGGACATAATTTGAGGGAGGAAATCAGGGATTCCTGGGGGAAAACAGGAACATTGTTTTGGGAGAAATGGTACAGATGCACATGTGTATTAGGAATAGAAACTGTCATTTGCAAAGAGCTGCTGTCAGAAAAGAAAAACAAGTGGAAAGGTAGGTAGAAGCTGGAGGGAATTTGGGGAGCTATAGAAAGACACGCGCACTATTTATTTTTTCTGATCCCTAAACCAACGTCATTTAATCAAGGCGGTTACTCAGGTTATGCACAGAGAAGTGCTGGTTCTTATGCACTGAAACATGAAACAAGATTTTCATAATGTGAAACTCTGTGAGACCATAAGGTCACAAAAAAGTGAGCTTTATATAACAAATTTTGGGGCAAAGGATATGAAAGCCTGATGGGTTTGAATGTCAAAGTCTGGTGTCCACTGACTGAATGCTTAGATGTTGCAATTGTTTGTTTTGGAAGGAATACACTTTTGAGTATACAGAGCACACTATTTTAAAGATTAAATCTCTACTTAATAAGCAATATTTTCTTACCCCAGAATTTTATTATATCAGAGTGAGTGATCTTTAAATGATGTTTTCTGTTATTAGAGTTTGACCTATACTCTTAAATAGCTCTATTATGTCCAGTGACCTCATTCTTATCAGGTTTTACAGGTCAGTGGTGAATTAAGCAGCCAGCCTCCTGCTAATTAATCCTATTTAGTTAAAGAACTGTTAGACTGCATTATCTTATCTCTGTTAAAAGGAAGTTTTTACAGGATTGGCACCAGATTATTCCTATGAATGACAACCCTCCATCCAACTTTGACATTCAGTACATGAGCAGAAAGGTAGAAGAGCAGAAAAAGAGGTCAGCACACAAATGCAGTCTTGTTCTTCAGAGTTTCCCTGTGACATAGACGACCAGAGTTATTGCAGCACCCAGATGGCTTTGAAATTACACAGCCCCCAAATCTTCCTGCCCAGCAAGGTGCTGTGTTTCGGTATGCCAGGGTCCAGGTGTCTTGTCAGAAACCCCAGCCCGCAGTTGGTGTGACTGCAGATGGGAGAGACAGACGAAGCCAATGGTCTATTTGGGTACACAGTCCTTGTTTTACTCCAGAACAGCAGCGGCCCGAAAGAACTGAAACCCGCTGTGTGGCAGGAAGCCTCTATCAAAATAGCTGATACTGAGATTGCACAGCTTGCTATAATTGTGAGGCCCCAGCGGGGCCTTTTCTCTGTCAAGTTTTGAAATCAATGGGTTGCGTTAAATACAGTGGAAGGTGAGCCCTTGTGGAACATACTGTAAGTTTATAGAAGGTAGGGTGCTCAGTAACTGGAAACCAGATGGCAGAAATATATTTGGTGGTTCTAGTCCATGTTGGGTGAGCTATACATGTGCCAATAGATTTATAGCTGCTTCTCTTTCATTTGTTTTTCCGTTTTCTTTTTGCCTTTAAATGCTCACCCCCATTATGCCTTTCACTACTTTATTGTTTGGTCTGGAGTGACATGGACAAAGTGCACGACAGGCATATCTTGGGAGCAGGGCAGGGGAGGGAGAGGAGGAAGGAGAAGGAGGTTTTGGTTTGGTTTGGTTTTTGTTTGTTTTTTTTTACTGGTATTTACGTATCACATGAAATCTGTGGAGCTACATCTATGAAAAGCACACATTTAACAGGACAGCTGTTGGCATGGGGGAACAAGATTAGCTGTTCTGGGGACTGCTGAACAATGGATGTATTTTCACCTGAGCTGCTTGAAATAACCTGCCCAGGTCACCCCATCCAGCGTGCTTTTCTGCCGGGAGCTGCTGGCAGCCTGGTGCCGGCAGCATCTCAGCACCCCGGCTGTGGCACCCAGCTTCAACCAAAGGTTGGGTAGATGCTGCCTCCAAGATGCTGGCAGGAACAGGCAGGGGCTGTAAGACAGTTGCTCAGGGTGGGGAGGACCCAGGGTTGGGGGAAGCCCTTAAAAAACTAAAGAATTAGAAGCAAAATCATCTGTGCAGAAAGTTTATGAAATCCTGGGTCCTCTCCTAAGGGCACTGAGACATTTTTGTCTGTTGGACAGCATCCACGAACCCAACCACTTACGGTTTGTGCCTCTCTTTAGGATCAGAATAGCAAATCCTTGGTGGATATTTCAGATGTAACAGGGGAAAACCTGTCAGATATGTAATGGTAAATGCTCCATTTGTAATATTCGGGGTGAGTAGGAAGTTTAGTTTTAACACTTCGGGCATCTCAGCCACCAAAAGAAGACGTACGTTAGCTAGCAAGAGGAGCAAAAGGGGCAATTGTTAAGTAAGAAGGACTAAGTTAGAACATCAGCTCCACTAAAAACTGTATCTAACAGCTAAACATCCCTCATTTCCCCTCTAAAGGACCACTGCCTGCCAGAAAGTGACCCCGGGCTCCAAGCACATGCCAGGCTCAGGGCTCAGGTAGGCATTAACTAAAAACAAAAGGTAATGAAGTGCTCTTTAACTGGGTTGGCAGCAGGCTGACCATAATGTAGCAATTCTTTACCTGATTTAGGTGTTAGCAGGGGGGTTGGACTAGGTGATCTCGCAAGGTCCCTTCCAACCCTTGCCATTCTGTGATTCTTTTCATGTGAAGAAAAGCTACTGATACCTGAATGCAAAATGGTGCATTAAATTACATGTGCCTTGTGATGAATTCCTAATGTATCCCAAAGTGGCCAAAATTAGTTTTAAGAGCCTCTTTTCAATAGGACAAGAGATATGCGAAGTAAATCTCCTTCTGCACTACACTTGCATTGAAAGACCAGAGAAAGTCCCATTTCTTTATGGAAGAATAAAAACACACACACAAGAAAAAGAGACAATGAATAAGAAGGGCTTAGGATATGTGAACAGCTTCTGCTGCCATGTGACAGCAAACATCTTCCTCATTAGTAGGTACAGAAGGATTATGAACTGCACTTAAATGTATGGCACTTGCCCAGTGAGAAAAGGGAAGAATCACATATGTTCTGGAAAAAGTAAGAAATAGTTTGAGAAACAAATTGGGTTTGTGTTAAAAATTGTGAGTTTTGGAAGGAAGGACATTCTCTTTTTTTTTTTAACCTTTTTTACTTCTTTTTTTACTGGAACTTTGCTTTCTTCCTCTTGGATGGCTGATGAAAGACCTCTGCTTTCTTAACTATTTCCTTAGCCAAAAAATGGTCACGTTTAAAAAATGCATTTTGCAAAAATAAGTAAACCAAAAGGAAATTAGATTTTTTGGGAATTTCACCTGCATCTGTTCTATATGGCTGGGTTCAATCACTTCTGCCTTCATGGGCCACGCGTTTGCTGTGCTGCACTGTACGATACAGCCTCACACGTGCACAACACCATTACCTTGAGCTAAGCCGAGCTAAGTATATCCAAGTATGCTACTGGCTTTCATCATGTGCAGTTAAAGCACCGACCTGTTCAGTTCTAAAACGAGTGCCTGGGTGTTTTTTCATGCTTCTATATCCTAAGGTGGCCTGTGAAAAGCAAAGGAGTCAGATCTGTACTGCGTGGGGCTCCCTACAGCACAGACTTACTGAACAGCCTATTCTGGAACTCAAGTACTTGCAAATGACACATAAACCTCTAAGTAAACCTTAAACCACATCTACCGGCATGGTTATTTTTAATTCTATGCCTCATTTTGCACACCAGCAATAATCTCATGTCTGGCAAATTGGAATGATCTGGCTTAAAAGTTCAGCTGCAGCCATGTTAAAACGACCAGAGGAAATGGATAGCTCATCTCTGGAAAATGCAGCCCTTTGGAGCAACGCCAGAAGTCCTTAGAAACAAATCAGCTCAGGATTACATTTTATTAGAGGCAAAATGGCGAAATCATTTCCAGGCTAGTTTTTGACCTGCTGCTTCCATGCTGTCGTTAGCAGGGAGCAGTTTTGCTCATCCCTAGTTTTGAGCATTCGCCAGGTGTGGTGTTTTGAAGGGCATGTGATAATCCTGTGCTTCTAGTCTGTGAGGACATAAGCAATCAGAGGCAGCCACCATTAAGCAGAGTAGCTGCTGGGAGCACGGCAAGAAGCCTCCTGGCACTTCCCTCCCGGTCCCCAGCACATCACCCATGGAAGAGAAAATGTAGAAGGAGGAGGCAGCCAGAGACTAAAGCTGGCAGAGCGGTTGCAGCCGCCGTCAAAGCAGAAAGGGCCTTGACATTTTCCTCAGCTAGATCTGGGTTTCCTCTGTTCCTGGCGACCGCCTCTTTGGTCAGCCCACTCTCCTGAGCCTCAGGGCTTCGTCCTCTGTCTGCCTGCTCACCCACTCCACCACCTTGCTTTGGGCTTTCTGTCTGATGGGCCACGAGGTCAGTGGGGATACGATGGGGGATGCCTATGCCCCTGCTTCGTCACAGGGCTGGCACAGCATGGCTCGGGGCTTGTTTGGTCTCCAGGCACATGCAGGGTGAGTGTGGTTCACAATAAAATGCTCAGCTTCTGCGAGACTGAAGTTTAGGTGAGGAAGGCAGTGAGTGATGAAAAGCAGCACACTTCAATTAATAGGAAAACGAAGTCACTTTGCCTGCAGGGGATCAGCTGCTTTTAAAATGTTACTGGTTTATATAGGTGATATAATCTAAGACAGACCCTAGAATGATGCATGGAACAAAAACATTTATGGGGATGTGCTATTCAACAGCAATCAAGGTGCAATTTTTCAGAGCAATAAAGCGCTGTAAATTATGCGGTGGATACTTGCCACCCTAGAAAGACAGAAATGCGTTACCTGCCTCAAGTGGGCACACAGTGCGACGTAATCAGCAAAAAAGGGATTATGCACCGCTCCTTCCTTGCTGTGAAACACCAGGCTGGATGGCTGCTGGAGCAGTGCCTAGCACGGGAAGCTTTTTCATAAGAAGCTGCCTCGTCAGTGGACTGGTCAGAGACGTGGGGCTCCTACCAGAAGGATATCCTGGAATTGTTGGGAAGACACCAATGGAAAATCAACGCCCTTGAACAGAGGACTTCTGCGTACCACATCAAGGAATAATCCAACGTTGTTTGTGGGGCCTTCTGCATAAAAGCACAGATTGTCTCTTCATAAAAATCTGCGTATCAAGAGCCAAAATCCTTCCTCTGTTATTCTAGTAGGAATGATAGCAGCATTTGGCACGTGGAATATAAATCTTTCTTTGAAGCTCTGCATTAGGACATCAGGTCTCCTGGGCAAAACATTATTTGGAATTCAGTGGCAAAGGGAACAGATGTTATGCTGATAAATAAGAATCTCTGGGGGTTAATTTCAAAAAGCAAGACTGGTCCTCAGCAGAGGAACAAGAAATGGACTAATAACATCAGTGTGCCATTCACTCTGATTTCTTTTACCAGGTTACCTCCTAGGACTGTGACACTCATTTGCACTTTCAGAGATACAGTAAGACACAAGCACAATGAAACTCCCTCATGTCAGGGAAAAACTCCAGGAGGAGATGATGTTCAAATCTGGATCAGGAGCGAGCTGAGGCTGTTGCTCAGGATAAGATTAGGTTTGGGTATGAGTAGGAGGCAGGCTCAGGGCTCTTATTTCAAAAGGATGAATTTTCACAAACTCTCTCTGTATTTTGCCTCAGATGAGCTCTCTTAGAAGATTTCCACTGTGATGGGGGACATTTAAACATCAGAGCTCCATTCCCAGTTTGCGTCCTCCCTACAAGCCCGGTGGTAGGCTGAGCTTACACTCTGTGATGCATTCTCCTTATTCCTTAGCAGGGTCCACCTGAAACTTTGCATGCCCAGGGAACCTGTCCTGGAACAAGTGAGAGCTAAAAGCTTCTGTGGCTAAGAGAGCATTTTTGCACCTGGACTTCCAGTCTCTGCCCCTTTGGCCTTGTGAGGGCTTCACCGTAAAAAAAAAAAGAACAGAAATGCAACAGTTGCCCTTATTTCAGTGTTAATGTTATTCGTGCCTTACTATTTTTATCTGTGCACAAAGCCAGTTTACGGTTCAGAGCTCAGCTGGGCTACTGCTGAGCTCAGCAGGACCAAAGAGCTGAAGCCGCTGCTCTGAAGAAGAGGCTGCTTCTGCCTTTTGAGAAGGGGGGGCAGCAGCTGAGCTCCAAATTCGGCAGGAGCTGGGAGCAGGAGCTGATCTGGCACTTTCCCAGTCAGGAAAAGGCTCCTGGCTCCTAGGTCTTGCTGATTCCTGAGGTCTTCAAAAGCAGTGAGACCCGTCCCTCAGTGGCAGAGCTCAGCAAAGACTGCTGTGCTCCGGCAACTGCTCCTCAGGGAAGTGACAACTCTCCTCCCTGCGCAGCAAGACTTTGTAGCCCTCTCTGAGCTAAAACTGGGTTGCAACTGCTGCCATGCAGCTGCCCATCCCTCCCAGCAGTAAATAGCCCTGGCGGTGCTCGGGTGATGCTCAGGAAGAGCTGGAGCCCCAGGGTCCTTGCCTTGCCTTGCGTGAAGACCGGTGGTAATTTGCAGCTGTGGGAGGTGATGGTCCTTGATTGCAGCTGGCTCCATTTGGGATCCTGCGGGGTCTCAGCGAGAGCGGTGGCAGCACAGATTGGCGTCTTCTCCTCATCAGAAGTGGCTCTCTGCCCTTCCCAGTGAGGTGGAGGCAGGGCATACTGCTAGATAATAACCCGCTTCAGGTACCAATCTGTATCATTTTTGTGTTCCGGGAGGAAAAATCTTGCATGGGAAAAAAATGCCTTACTTTTTTTTTGCACTCATAACATGCTCCCCCTTTCTAAGTTGGAAAAAAAAATAAAGGGTTTTTGCAAAATACCCTATTTTTGCTTTGAAATGTAGTTGATAAATTGCCCGGCTCTTTTTTTTCTCCATGCTCTAACTAAAAGCTCTGCTGTGACAGTATTTTGCTCTTGGAATCTAGCATACCGAAGCAGTGCAGGGTGTGGAGGAGCAGGGTTTCCCATGCAGGAAAAAGAGACCCAGGAAAGAAAAAGGAGTGTTGTGGGTGGGAGTTTTGGCAAAGTACATCACCGCATTCTTGTTTGTGACAGCAGTGCGGTTCCGAACCAGGTCCTTGCTCCAGCTGCCATTGCTAACACATGGACAGCTGGAAATGATTGGTGGTGGGGAAAAAAAGAAAGGATTAAGGAAACAAAAAAGAGACGGGTGACCTCTTATTTTTTGGGTGACAGTTTGGCTGGAGACTGAGAAACATGCAAAGCAGATTAAGATTAAGAACAGATCCCTGCTGATTTCTTGCAATTTGGGAAATGCCAAGGCAGCACCAGGATTCAAGTAGGATAGCAGTGCACATCGGCCCAGCACAGTGGCATCCCATGGACACCAAAAAAGTTATTGCTTGTTAAGATGTCTGACACAAAGAGTGATTTTCCAATGATGGCATCCTGAGGCCATCAGAAGCGCTATTTGTCTCTCCTAATATGCACAAATGGAGTGTGGTACCTTCCAGCTCTTTGCTTCCTTTGAATAGGGCTCTCACATCCTTTTTGTCCATTGCTGCACAGTGTTTTGACCATGTCCCCACTTGCACAGCCCTAGAATAGTTGGGTTTCATTCTTTCATCTCCAAGGTACTTTGATTCTTTGTCTCTAGGCCAAAGGCCCAGAGCATCTATACAACTCCAGATGACCAAAATCTTCTCTAGTATGTATAACGGTTATGTTGGCTGTTGATGTATGCACAGCTGTAAATGAACCCATTTTGCCTCCCTGGGAGCAGCTAAAGATAGGTTACCTTCTTTCACCGCAGCCTGCTATCTTCAGTAGTCTTGGCTGAGACACAAAGTGGTGGGGGATGCCAGCTGAGGAATTTACATTGTGCCTCTGCCCAGACATTTGTAAGTATTGCTTCAACGAGCGGTTTTAAACAGGAGGAGCACTGAACGTGTAGATCTCATTTTTTGATGGTCGCTAAGTATTGCATCCTGGGAATACACGTCATTTCAGTTTACGGCAACTAAATTCAGTGCAAACACTCCTGTTCGGTGCAAACATGTCCTTCGACTAGGAACATTATGCACATTTTTAACAGTGAGGGTAATTAGGTAATGGGACAAATTTTCTGTAGTCATCCAGTTAATTTCCAGCATTTATAGACTTTAATCAGGACTGAAAGGTGCCCTGACTCCATCAGGAGTCATAGTCTTGATAGTGAAAGTACTTGGTAAAATGGCTTTTGGTTTGTCGTAGGTGAAACTAAATTATGGCTTTGAATCTGTGAAACCAACTCTGTCTGAGTGAACAGTAACCCGATTTCTGTTAGTTCACATTGTGTATTTTCATGTTGTGGTTCGCTGTTCCGAAAGCAGGACAGCTTGTTTAAATCTGAAATGATGAGTTTCTCCAGCTCTCCTGAATAAAAGGCAGAATGCTGAAATCCACTGGAGTATTCCCACATGAGCTTAATGCATTGTAGGATAAACAAGACACAGAAAAGTAAAATCAGCATAAAATCCTATCAGTCATAAGCAACTGGGATTGCATGCACGCATGAGTCATGAAACATTGGGGGTTTGTCTTTCCTATGTGGGTAGAGAGGCTGAAGCTTTAAACTCTCCTACATACCAAAGAAAAACGTGGCCTCTTCAAGAAAAAAAAAAAAAAAAAGGTCTTATTCTTGGCTGCCATATGAATAGGAATACCTGGATCTTGTATAGTTCATTTTGATCGCATTTAGATCCCACGGGCCAATATAGGCTAAACCACAACAGTATCTGAGTGTAAAACACAACTGAGCCTGAGGGCACAGCTAATTTTTATGCAGGTGAACTAGAGAAGAGGGGTTTGCCAGGACTGCACCGTCCCACGTCTTGAGAGGAGAGGAGAGGAGAGGAGAGGAGAGGAGAGGAGAGGAGAGGAGAGGAGAGGAGAGGAGAGGAGAGGAGAGGAGAGGAGAGGAGAGGAAAGGAAAGGAAAGGAGAGGAGAGGGGGAAGCTTGCTGGTGTCTCTGCCATCTCCTGCATCCGACTACAGCCCCAGCTCTGAAAAATCCTGCTCGGGAGGTGACCCTAACACTCCTTCCTCTGGGGGCAAATGCTGATGGGTTTGTCTAATCAAAGATACTGCTATTTACTGGTATTTTTAGGCTATGACCTCCCTAGATGAGGCAGGGATATGTCTTTTGATAGTGTGATGGGTTGACCCTGTCTGAACGCCTGGTGCCCACCAAAGCCCCTCTATCACTCCCCTCTTCAACAGGACAGGGGAGAGAAAATATAGCAAAAGGCTCATGGGTCGAGATAAGGTCAGGAAGAGATCACTCACCAATTATTGTCACAGGCAAAACAGACTTGACTTGGGGAAATCAGTTTCATTTATTACCAATAAAATCAGAGTTGGATAATGAGAAAAAAAATCTTAAATCACCTTCTCCCCCCCCTTCTTCTTGGGCTCAGCTTCACTCCCAATTTTCCCTCCTCCCTCTCAGTGGTGCAGGGAGACAGGAAATGGGGGTTGGGGTCAGTCCATCACACGCTGTCCCTGCTGCTCCTTCCTCCTCAGGGGAGGGCTCCTCACACTCTGCCCCTGCTCCAGCCTGGGGTCCCTCCCATGGCAGACAGTCCTCCATGCACTGCTCCAGCCTGGGGTCCCTCCCACGGGCTGCAGTTCTTCACACAGTGCTCCAGCCTGGGTCCATCCCTCCCACAGGGTGCAGTCCCTCAGGAGCAGACGGCTCCAGCGTGGGTCCCCACGGGAGCACAAAAAAAAAGGCACAGCCTGCCCCACTGTGGGCTGCACCACACAGGGGCTGTGGGGAATCTCTGCTCTGGCACCTGGAGCATCTCCTGCCCTCCTGCTGCACTGGCCTGGGGGGCTGCAGGGCTGCTCCTCTCACAGATTCTCACTCCTCCCTCTGGCTGCAATTGTACATTTTTTTTTTCCTTCTTAAATACATTATCCTTGAGGTGCTACCATCATCACTGATGGGCTTGGCCTTGGCCAGCGGTGGGTCACTCTTGGCTGGAACTGGCTCTGTCAGACATAGGGGCTGTTTCTGGCAGCTTCTCACAGAAGCCACCCCTCCAGCCTCCCACGCTACCAAAACCTCACCACGCAAACCCAATACAGATAGATGAACTGTTTGGTGCCCCGATCTCTGATCTGGCCTGTGATTGTTGCAGCAACGCCCATGTTGGATGCTACTACTTCATTTAACACACACTTTCTCAGCAGAATTGCAAAAAGCTACTGGCAGGCTCATCAGAAAATCCTGATAATTTGGCCTACTTTAGACTGTACCTTTTCAAAACAACACAGCATTTACTCCAAACATTGACATTTTTCCCAGGATGAGTAAAACATCTTTCCAGTAAAAACTGGCAGAAGGAAAATAAAACTAATAGAACAGTAGTACTTTGAAAGCACAAAGATTTCTTTTATTTATCTTTGAAAGATCATTTTCTAGATATCTCTGATTTTCATTTCATTCAAAGAACCTTAATATTGACTACTCCAGCAGTCAATGCTAATTCTGGTACTAATTCCTAGTATAGACTATTCCATCACAAAATATAATCATTTTTCACAGTGTCAAGCAAGGAAATAATTTTTTGGAAACAAATCAGTGTGAATTATAGCATATCAAGGTATCAGAAGCCTACTTTGTGCATGCATGCAAGAGAAAGACACGGTCCTTGAAAAGAGTTTTAAAATCAGGTTTGAGTACTCTTGTGAGAAAAACCAACCAAACAAACAAAAACCCCAAAACCCCAACAAAACCAGCCTTTGAGCTGTGCTTCCACACCCAAGCTCAAACTTTGCCCAGACTAGTTCAGAGGAAAGATATGAATGAATCAAGATTTGGAAAGGATTGCAAGTACGTCTGGTATAGACAAGGTCTTAAGAGTTTATTTTGAAGGTACTTTGTTTTGTGCTATTGTCGATAGCAGTACTAATCATTTTGGTATGCAAAGTTACTTCCAGCAAGTCGCCATTTCCCATGGGCTGTCTTCATGAAACTCAGGTTTTGGGCGGTGTACGTGTGCGTACACGTGTGTGTGTGTGGAAGGGCGAGGTTGGGCTGTGTTTGGGTCTGAAGACTTTGTATTAATTCACAGCATTTCCCATCCAAGTCCAGAGTCGTCTGAACGTCTGTCCTGTTGGCTGATGCCTCCTCGGTCTGGGGTAGCACCCTGCACGAGAACAGCCAAAACATACCCAGCGCACCGGCGGGTCACCCAGC
>NW_009260763.1:591220-594325 GCF_000687185.1 Egretta garzetta
GTGGTTCTCCCGGCGCCGCCCGCCAGCCGCTGCACGCAAGGCGACGAGGAGGGAAAGGGCACAACGGCCTGAATTCTCCAGGAATTTGTATCTGGAGACGAGCCGATACTTTCACGTGCTGTCCGGGTGGAGGACAGCTAGGAGTATTCTTCAGTCATAGAGCTGCTGTGTCCAGCAAGATAATTGTGGAGCAACATAGTGAATCATACAAAGAAGTTTTCCGGTGATCGCTGCCCGGCGATGCCTTTCCATCTCTAGCAGGCAGAGGTCAAAAAATTAGGTCAAGACCTCATTTTTAATGTTTTAGTTGCCCTTGGACTCTGTACGAGATAGGCCAAGCCAGCCACGTTTTGGCATCATTAAGCAAAGACCTCTGCCATGCCAGAGGTGGGGGGGGATGTGAGGCTGCCACGCCCCTCTGCAGCCACCAGTGTGCCCAGGGCTGCCACAGGGGGCCTGGAGCTCCCCTCTGCCCAGCCCATTCATCCATGCTCGATATCCTGTCCATCCAGCCGCCTGGAAACGGTGCCTCGTGGTGCCCATCTTGCTACAGCCTACCGCTTTTTTAGTTCATTGAATGTTTATTGTCATTTTTAACATTGCCAGGAGGAGACAGGACAACCCCCCACATGGTACCTGCCATTTGTCTCTACACTGTGAATAATTGCCCTTAGCAGAAGGATTAGAAAGAAATGGAAAATAAATTTTCAGGACACAACTGTGATAAAAGTGTGCCGTGTCTTTTTTCCAAACAACTTCTGAGGGCGTTTTTTAGGCTTCCTAGGCCCTTCCTAGATTTCGTTTCCACCAAGTCGATCCGAGGCAGAAGGCTGCTAGCTTTTAATACATAGTGATGATAGCAGCATTGGTGTTTATTGTGTTTTTAACAAAAACAAACACCTCTGGCTGAGGCAACACGAGCTTTTGGACTGGAGCAGCATTGCTGCTCAGAAGGGAATCCCCCAATTGTCCGTAGGTACCAGACGTTGGCTGTGTTGGCCGGGCAGTTGTGGCACTCAAACTCGATTCCTCTTGGGAAAAAAAAAAAAACTAAACGGGAAGTTTTGCTCCAGCCAGGCACCAAATGGGCACCAATTCCTAGCATCACAGTTTTTTGTGCTTTTTTTCTGCCAAAGAGAGCGCGTTCCTTTTTTAGGCACCATGTCACGGGCAAAAGGGAGGCAGAATGATGTTACAGTCAAGGTACATGCAGTTCAGTCAAGAAAATACTGGCAATTCTTAAATTCAGCAGGTTTTACCTAGAGAGCGCGCTCGTTGCTACGTGGCTGAGCTGAACGAACAGCTCACACCGAGGACTTTATTAGAAAAATGTACACAAACGCATACAGATGCCCATTTATCGCTATTAATCTTCATTTATTCTAGAGCAGGAGTGAGAGTACAGGTGAGGCAAAGGGACTCACTGAACAATATTGTGCGAACATGCAGGACGACACAATTCACATCGCTCATCTTGCGTTCCTTATTAATTGCTTGGGCATCGCAAACAACCTGTGTGAGTTATACGATCAAAATTCTGTCAAAGAATTACTGCTCACATTGACAAGTTAAAAAAAAAAAAAACAACCTTTCCCTTCCAAAAATATGTATTTGTCATTAAAGGGACAGAGCATGTTCACGAGCTGAATTCATGCTTTTATTAGCGGCAGCATTACCGGTACCAGTCATAATTAGAACGATCTCTGTAACTCATGCAAATATTTCTAAATTTCTCACGGCACAATTCACCCTAATTTAATTTCTTGCTACAACTCTTAATGATTTCTACTGATTTAAAGCAATGTGGGCTTTCACATTCAAGTGGGGCGGAAAAGCAAGAAATCTAGGGTATGCAGGTACCCTAGATAAAGAACTGTGCTGATAAAGTTCTATCTCCCCTATATTTAGGCAGTTTATAGAAATAAAAATGCACCCTTTACCTCGTGTCTGTTAATAAGGGGAAGAGAAGTGAAAAGCATTGCACGTCAGTGCAAATAATTCTTAATTTATACAAAGAGTGTGATGATTAATATCCCGTGTACCTTTTCTAAACCGAGAAAGTGTAAATGTGATGGTTCTCACTGGAAACGATCCCCCCCCCCCCTTCTTTCAAGTGAGTGGGAGGTGATTTGCAGGTGCTTACACTGAGAAGGGGAGGGTGAGGTGAGGGCAAAGCTTTCAGCAAAGCCCTGCAGTGTAAATGGCTTCCTTCTGAACCGCATTCACCTTCTCTTTGGTAGACCCATGTTCTCCAGAATGAACTTCTGCCTGTTTTTCTTAAGTGTGCAAGTAAAAACTTGAGAGGTTAAAAAAATCACATTTCGTGGGGAAATGAAACAAGGTGCATATAAAATAGCATTAAATCCTACTGGCCAGTGTAAATGCACCATTCTGCGGTATTCGAAATACTGCTAACATTTCATCGCAGCACGCTGAGAAACACGAGGTAAACGAAATGTTGATTACTTCGAGACAAGGTTTTTCGCAGTTTCTTGGGGATGACCTAGCTTAAGCCTCAAGTTGTGCCAGGGCAGGTTTAGGTTGGACATAAGGAAAAATTTTTTCACTGAAAAGGTTGTCAGGCACTGGAACGGGCTGCCCGGGGAACTGGTCGAATCCCCATCCCTGGAGGTATTTAAAAGACGGGTAGAGGAGGTGCTTAGGGACATGGTTTAGTGGTGGGATGGCAGGGTTAGGTTAATGGTTGGTCTCGATCATCTTAAAGGTTTTTTCCAACCTAAACGATTCTACGATTCTCAGACGGGATGAGCCGGCTCATCTTCGCCCTTGTTCTAGAAACCAGTTATCCGGCTGCGGTGGTCTTGATAATTTTGCTTGTAAATGAGGAGGTAGTCACTCCCTTTTGAAAGATTAAATCATGTGCCCCAGCGAGCACTGGGTGAAGCCCGACTGGGAGTGGGGAGCTGCTCAGCTTGGCTGTGTTTTAACCTCCCCAAGTTCCCCAAACAGGCACCGAGGGGAGCGATGCCTCAGTGCCACAGGCAGTCCCCCCGCGGCGAGACCCCTGGGAACCCCTTGCCCTCGGCCTCCACCCGGCTCGGCCCGGGCAGCCTCGGGCACCGGCTCTGCCCCGCGGGGCGGTGG
>NW_009260763.1:595481-595748 GCF_000687185.1 Egretta garzetta
TTTTTATATTTGGCACTTTTAACAGGTGAAAAACAAGCGGGCCTGTCCATCGTTATTAAATAAAGCATTGATTAGAATGCAGTTGCCCACGGCAGATACGTTTATAGGGTGCGGATATACACCGTTCCTTTTCCCGCTCCGCAGTTACCGAAGTTGCACTTCGCGGGCAGGATGCTCCCCTGGGAGCCACAGACTCCTTCGTGCGCCCCGGGATGTCTCGCCTCCCCTCTCCCCCCCACCCCGCACCGGCGAGGAGGGCGGCGGGGG
>NW_009260763.1:597065-598184 GCF_000687185.1 Egretta garzetta
GGCCGCCAGCCATGTCCTCCACCAGGACAGCGGCCTGGGCTACAAGGACTTGGACCTCATCTTCTGCGCCGACCTCAAAGGGGAAGCCGAGTTTCAGACTGTGAAGGACGTGGTCTTGGACTGCCTCTTGGATTTCTTACCCGAGGGGGTGAACAAGGAGAAGATCACGCCGCTCACCCTCAAGGTAAACCTGCCCTGCGCCCAGGCGCCCGCAGCGGGCAGGTGCACGCGCCCGCCCGCGGGGAACGGGCACCTTCCCCTCTGGGGATGGAGGGGTGCGCCGAGGGACGCAGCTCCCCCCGACACCCCGAGGCCCGCAGGGACCGGGAGTGATTTTTTTTTCACCCCACGCTTAAAACCGAGGAGGAGTTTGGAGTAAAGCGGCCTGGCCGGGGCTCCTCAGGATTAATGAGTCTGTCCTCCCGCTCCCTCGTTTGATTCGTTGGGAACGTTGGCTTCACCTGGGGCGTGTGTGTGCAGGGCTCTGCAAATCTCCCCGCTGGGCTCTGCAGCAGCTCGGTTGGCTGGACCCATGTCCCGGGGCGGATGGGGGGAGCTTTGCTGCCTTTAATATCTGCAAGAAGGAAACACTGTCTGCAAGGCATGCTTTCTTGCGTGCTGAATGCCCTGGAGGAGAGGCATGTTCCCTCCTCTCGGAGACAGTACCCTCGAGTTCATTAGGCTGAAAGCCAAATGCCCGTAAGATTTTTTAGAGGGATATTTTGGGAATATGGGGCAGATTTGTGGAACCTGCACTGAACGAGCAGGATTGAGGGGAGCGAACACTTGCTAAGGTTTTTCATGGGGAGGGGAGAGAGAAGTGGAAATGGATAAAAAAGACTTCTTATCTGATTGCAGCGGTGACCTTTTGCGTGGGGGTGCATGGATATTTGGCGTGTGTGTGCCATGGGCTTCATGTGTAGATGTATTTAGAAGTGATTGAAAGAAGCAGTGTTGCCATATGCTTCCCTTGCGCGACACAGTCCCAGCAGAACACCCTCCCCTATCATCCCCTTGCGATGACAGCACTCCCGGCTCTCACATTAAGCGCTCCTCCTCTGGCTTGTATCTGCAGGCTCCATTAAATCTTTTATGAAACACTAGGACGGGGTGGAGGCG
>NW_009260763.1:598226-622516 GCF_000687185.1 Egretta garzetta
AGGGAGATTTCTTGTGTCTGTGTCTTCATGCGCTCATTTTGTCTTTCCAATTATAGGAGGCTTATGTGCAGAAAATGGTAAAAGTATGCAATGATTCAGACCGATGGAGTCTCATCTCCTTGTCCAACAACAGTGGCAAAAACGTGGAGCTGAAATTCGTGGACTCTCTGAGGCGGCAGTTTGAATTCAGTGTCGATTCCTTTCAAATCAAGCTGGACTCCCTGCTGCTTTTTTATGAGTGCTCAGAGAATCCGATGACCGAAACTTTTCACCCGACTATCATTGGTGAGAGCGTCTATGGGGATTTCCAGGAAGCCTTTGATCACCTCTGCAACAAGATAATCGCCACCAGAAACCCAGAAGAAATCAGAGGAGGCGGGCTGCTGAAGTACTGCAACCTTTTGGTAAGGGGCTTTAGGGCTGCCTCTGAATCCGAGATTAAGTCCCTGCAGAGATACATGTGTTCGAGGTTTTTCATTGACTTCTCAGACATTGGAGAACAGCAGAGAAAGCTGGAGTCCTACTTGCAGAACCACTTTGTGGGATTAGAGGACCGCAAGTATGACTATCTCATGACCCTTCACGGTGTGGTGAATGAGAGCACAGTGTGCCTGATGGGACATGAGAGGAGACAGACTCTGAATCTGATCACCATGCTGGCCATCCGGGTCCTAGCCGAGCAAAATATCATCCCCAATGTGGCCAATGTCACCTGCTATTACCAGCCAGCCCCATACGTGGCAGATGCCAACTTCAGCAATTACTATATTGCCCAGGTTCAGACCGTGTTCCCTTGCCAGCAGCACACATACTCTACTTGGCTGCCCTGTAATTAAGGACGGGAAATTAGTAGACCCGGTGGGGAGAACGTTTTCTTAAGACGTAGGAAGGGGCAACGCGTCCCTTTGGAATGGGGTGTTTTGTGCAATGATGATCTGCTCTAGTTTTCAAGCTTGGGAAAAGCTTGTGGTTCTTCTAATAAATAACGGGAGCATGATCGAGAAAGAACCCCAAAATAATTGGATCCTACCCCAGAGCACAAGAGGCCTGTCATTAAAAGCAACCAGCTTTCCCTGAAATAAGTGAGGGAGGAATGCTTGATGACAATATGGGTTGGCAATATCTGCTCCCATAGCTTTGGCATAGAGAAGGTGGGAAAGCCTTATTTTCTTTTATTTTTATTCTTACTCTAGAATGGGATCTGCAAAAGGGAGACTATGAAAGAAACAAAACAAACAAAAAAAAACAACAAAAAGAAAAAAATTCACAAAAAACAATTCTATATGTATTCAGGAAATTAAAAGTTAGAGGCATAAAGCAGAGATAAGCTGAATAAAAATGTATATTGGAATTACTGCATTTGGGGCTTGCAGCAAGTGCCGTCTATGGATTGACCGTGTAGAATGTATAGCTTGCTTGACTAGAACGCTTTACCAGAAACAGCTTGCTCCAAATGAACAGTAGTGGATTGGTACAGTTACAAAAGCAGAAACACGTACGATGACAAAGTCCATTATTTCCAGCTGCGTGCATGCCTCACATTTTAAAAATGTGAGAATGCAGGAAAACCAGCTGAGGCAAAACAGAATACGCTCAAGGACCAAAGATTTCACAAATAAGTTATCCGAGCAAAGAAGATACAGCAGAGTGTATATATATATATATATATATATATATAAAAGAAAAGAAAGATGTTGCTATATTTGTACACACCAACAGTAATCAAAAGTGCCTGATGCCTTCATAAAATTTGAAGTGAGAAAAAAAATATAGTTTTGTGGTTTAACCATGCATTTTGTTTTATCAGGGACACAAGGATTAAAAACAAAACAAAACAAACCCATAAGCTTGTGAATAAGTGGTGGAGGAAATGCCCTATTTTTTTTCTTGGCAAATACCTGTATAGAGTTAATGTTATGTCGGTGTGCTATTATCCTAGGTACGTGTGTGTATGTGTGTATATATGTTTGTGTGTGTATATATGTACATGTTATGGGTGTATATCTATATATACACACACACAATATATATTAATGTGGTCTAGGAAAATGTAGCAATTAAGGAATGTTTAAATAAAGTACTATGTGTTTTCCAGTTTGCAACAGGATGTCATAGGACAGTGGGCACCTTGCAGTGAGTTTTTAACCCACACCTGAGAAATTTGGAGTAAATGAACCAGTCAGGACTAAGGTGGGATCCAGATAATGTCTTTGATTGCAAGAACAAGGATTACAGTAATTCAGTGGGTTGCTTGTGAGCCATAATCATTCCACAGATGGAGAAACATATGACTAGCTGGTTGGTTTTTGTTTTTTTTTTAACTCTTTCGTACTGTAATGCCGTTTTGACATTTAACCCACTAACGTTGCGACTGCATACCTCCATGATGTGTAATTCAGTGGAACGTGGATCAAAGATAGGTTTATTTAAACCCCCTGACAGCTAAAGAATATTGTATTAGTTGGTGATTTGAACACTAATTGTTAATATTTAAAGGAGTATTTTTAATAGAATGCATTATGCATTCCAGGACCACTAGAATTTAGCAAATGTGAAATGAACCCTTTTTAAGAGTGTTGCACAATTTCCTAAAATTATATTTTATATATATATATTATATATATATTTTTATGCAAATATTAAACATCTTTGATCTGGTTGTCACACTGCATTTACAATTTCAGTACTGTACTTTATTTAAATGGAATCACTTTACATTGGAACAGTAACTATTCACTTTCATTTCCTCTCCCAAAAGACCAGCAGGGGGAAAACAGATCAACCTCCGCTGTCGTTTTCAATTCAGTGCCATCTCTGAAGGTGTTAAATTCTTTGTTGGGCTTTGAAAACCTAATGACTAAGTGACACTTGACGCTAATATTTTGCTTGTTCTTACTGAGAAAAAAACCCCAAAAATCAAAAAAAAAAAACCCCACCCCAAAAGTAAAGGGAATTCAGGCTTTTGAACGAAAGCTCGCTGTGCCCTGCCAGGTTGCAGGCAGGGTCTGGCTCTGGAGGGGGCAGGGGCAAGGGAGAGGACTGACTCGCCTCCCGGCAGCGTGTTTTCCCCACGGAGCGAGTGAGGTACATCTATTTTTGTCGCGCTTTGTACTTTTCACTCTGGAGGCGATTTAACAGGAACCCGATTTGTTTACTGCAGCACCTTCCCCGCCAGTCCTCCGGGAAGCGTACGAGCTGGTTCATGGCCGTTCGCGGCGTTGACTGGTGGACCTCGTCCCCCACCTACCTTCCCCCCCCCCTCCGGCGCTGGCTGCAGCCTCCCGCCGGGCTTCGTGTCCCCTGGGCCCTGCGGGGTCCCCCTCCAGCCCCCCAGAAGGGTGCGGGCTGGGTGCTCCTGCCCCGCTATTTGGCCCTTGCCTCCGGCCTCTGGGAGGGTTTGCTAGCGGAAGCTACGGGGAGGGCTGGGGAAATAGGATCAGCTGGTAATGTGGTATGTCTTCTCTCGCCACAACTATTTGCAGCAAATAAATGAGTCATCCGCTCTTTAAAAGGGTTTGAGAATCTATAGCTGTGCCACAACCGCAGGACGCTGATAGTACATGACACGGTGTATTTTTCCTTTGAAGGACCTTTTTTTTTTTTTTTCCATTGCTTGAAAGAAAGTTTTGATTTGCTTCCTCTCAGCTCAAATTTTATTGTGTTTGGTTTTGTTTTTTTTTTAATGATTGACAGCAGCTAGTTACCCTATAGTGCATGCAGCAGGGCTCTGAGCTAAACTGCACCTTTCAGCGTTTGCATTTTGATACATATATAATATGTTTTTATATATATTATATAGGTATTCCGGATCTGTTTTGCATATGTTAATGATCAAGTGGTGGAACTGGTGGAGCTTTGTTTTATCTGTGGCTGGTAGCTTAAAAGGTGCCTGGTCTTAGAGGTGGGAAGAAGGCGTGAGTTCAGGCCAAGAGTAAAATAAGAACCCCTTTTCAAAGCTGGCTTATTTCTGCGGTTTGCACACCTTCCCCTCCATAAAGTCTGACTTTTTATTTTTTTTTTAAACTGGTTTTTCCCCTCCTCTTCAGCACACTGGTACTTTTAAAGTTAACGACCGCATTCTTGCTTTGTAGGCTTCATTTTTCCCATCCAATCAGATGTAAGGTTAGAACTTGTGCTGCAAGACACAGTGCCCCTTTTAAAGAGCTGAACTGATTAAAAACATTGACCTGATTACAGTAAAACTGTTTGTGCCGCAGCTGAATTTACTGCTGACCAACAGGGCACTACACTTGGTTAAACGTAGCGATCGTGGAACAACTGAGAGCTTTGAAATTATTTTTTTTTTCCCCTAAGATGTAGCTGTCCTCCTAAACGCAAGAACATTTCTTCTAAAAATAGAAGGGCAATTAGAAGACCAAAAAGATATTTCTCTAGTTTCTCTTATTGCACTTAAAATGTTTTTTTTGTCTTGCACAAAGGTCTTCACACAAATCTACACACCTCTGATTAAATGCTTGGTTTGCATCATGTCAGAAGCTCCTACCAGTTCAAAAAAAAAAAAAAAAAGCTTTTTTTTTTTTTTGTTGAGAAAATGAAGTGTGTTAGATAAAACTGCACAGAAAAGGAAAAACTGTAATTGCATATTCAGCTCCTATTTGGATATATTCTTTTGTACGGTTTTCTTTATGCAGAGAGTTTACCTTGCAAGAAAGAAAATCAGTGTACTGTTTTGCTGTTGTAATAATGGTTTGCTAACAAAATAAATAGTAAAAAAAAAAATTAAAAAAAAGCCTGCAAATTTCAAGACAGCTTGGCTAAAGCACTGCAGGCTCCTGCAGTCTGTAGGAGTCTGTGCAGGTTTGCTTTCCCTCAGATTTCCTTACAACTGTTGCCTTCTGCAAGGCATCCTGTTGCAGCAAACTGCTCCTTGGATTGCTCTTTTGGAACATTTTGACTATAGGCTTTGTCACAGACAGAAAAAGAGCTGATGGAAAACAGACTCTAGAGGGAACAGATTGTGAATTTTGTTTACAGCATCCAATATTTGGATTTTTTTTGTAAATAAAAAGAAGTTATTTTTTTCTATTGATTTGTGTCTGCTGTCTTCCGTGTCTGAAATAGCTCTGGCCTGCTCCTAAGGAATACCAAGTTCGGTTTCATTAAAAAAGGACAAGGGCAGCACTTTTCTGAGAGGAGCAGCGTTCGGCCGCTTTCCGATTGGGGCCCAAGGCGGTTTGCAAAGCCCTGCCTCGCGCCAGCCAGCTTTGACTGGCTGCACTCCGCTGCAGGGGAACCTCCCCAGCCAGTGCCAAAAATACTCACCCTAGCCTTGGTCGGGCCGTGCAAATGGTCCGAGATCTGAAAACCGAAACAACGCTGCAGCTGCCCCGCGCTCTTGCTGCTTTCCCAGTTTAGAACCCGGTACCGGGACCAAAACCTTTTTGTGATACCTGGGACTTGTGCATCGCGAACCACCGTGCTGACGGTAACGCGAGGGTCCTGATGCCCTTGAGATGTATTTGAGAGGGGCTGACGCCTCCACCCTACTGTTTTGGTAGGCCTGGGAGGCAGTGGGGTGCTGCTCCCTGGGTGTGAAGGTGGGGTCCGTCTGTAGCAGATGGGTGCTGCGGGTGCTGCAGCTCAGGGAGCTGCTGGGGAGCAGGGATGCACATGCCGGTTTGATTCAGCTGCTGATTCAGTCCAGTTCTTCCCACAGATTCAACGTTTACTCTCCTTCCCTGCCCTTCAATGCTGTCCTTGTCAGCAGAGGTATTTTCTGTTTGCCGTGTTTACAGGGGAGATGCCTCTGTAATGAAGGCTAATTTCCTCAAAAGGCACTTCAAGGGTATATAAAATATTAATTTACAATGCTCGTGGCAATACTTTTTCAACCAGGGTGCCTCAGACTGACCCAAATTTGAAAAACATTGACTAAGACTCTGCAGTATGTCGCTGTTACTAGGCTCATTCATACCTGGGCGCGGGGCTTGGAAGGCTCACACCAGCTAAGCACCAGCGTGAATGCGCTTATTCTAATGATGAGTGAACCTGTATTCCCCTGTAAAAACAAACAAACAAACAAGCTGCTGGGACTGCTCGTTTTTCCAGGCGCAGGAGCAGCCCCCTTGACGAATGCCGGGCGCCTTCTGCACAGAGCCTCTTTTGAAACCTGCCGGGCACAGGATGGGACCGTCGGCCAGCCTGGCCCGGAGAGGGGGATGCGCTTGGCATCCCTGCCCGTGCAGCGTCACCTTTCCTTCTACATTGCTGCCAGGAAAGGGAGGGGGACGTGGCCTAATGCTTCCTCCTGTTAACGTGCTCAGTCATAAAATATTTTAGGCAGTCTGACAAAGGCGACTTCAATGCCCAAAAGCGCAGATGGAACTCAGGGGATTGGAAACCATCTAAATCCAAATGCCTTTGCTAGTCTGTCAAAATCCAAGCCCGAGTGGGTGCTCTTATGCTTTGGAGTGAGTTAATTCCAGTTCCTCTGCTTAAAGTTTGGGGGAATTTTTTTGAGAGATGAACGCCAGTTGAGCATCGGGAGCATGGTGTGTCCTCCCTCCCAAACCAAGCAGGAGTATGATGGGGACTGAGCCAGCTGAATGCTATGCTTTAGTAGGTTGTGTTTTTAAGGAGGGAGGAACGTTTGGGACAGTGGAAGAGGGAGGGCAAAAGCAAGGTGCAAGAATGTGAATCACTTGAGCAACAACACCATGGAAAGCTGGAGGACATGCTGATAGATTAAAGTAGGAGGGGAGAAATGGCTCAAGTCTTTAACTTGTGTTTGCCCTGCTAAAATGAGTCTGATCAGGGAGGCTGTCACTTGTAAAGGTAAGTAACAGTCTGCAGTTTCTCTTGGCCGCAGCAGCACATTTTTATTTTATTGCGCTAAAAAAAAAGAAAAATCCTCAGGAGCCCCTTTGGCCAGGAATGAAGCTGAATGTAGGCTGAATCAACCCTGCATCCTCTAGTAAACATATCTGCAGTCCCTGGAAGGCAATAAATTAATAATGCCGAGTTCAGTTTTACAAACCTGCTCTTGGGAAACCCCCATGAAACCACTGCAGAAACTTTTGTGGCACAGTTGTGTGCACCTCGTTCCCAAGCATTTGTGTGGATCTGGTCATGCCTTCCTGAAACTGCCACCAAACATCCTCTCCTTCCTCTTATTTATATGGTTTTAGTAAAGTTCAGTGCACGTAGCCATATGCACTTAGGTAAAACATAGTCTATAGCTATGCATTGTGGCATTGGAGCTGGCGTAGTTCTGCAGCAATGCCCTAAATATCTATGGAAGTGTGTCAGAAGCAACTCCGTATGCGGGACTCTAGTCCACACGTAAGGAGGAGCACAAAATCAAAATATGCACTTCAGAGGAGAAATACTAAGCCTTCATAGGCCTGATAGAACATGATGAACAGGCTCATCTCCTACATATTTACATAGCCTTAGGCTATTGAGAATGATTGCTTTGTGGATGTACAATTCCACCATTTCATGTGGCTGCTATTTCATAAGGATGTGCAATGCCAGTACACACCAGAAAATTTTCCTTTTGCATTGTTTTAGACAAAAAACTATGTCCTAAATGCACACCTAAGTATTGTGTGCAAAACATGGGTTTTCTCCAGGGTAAAAACATCCCTTAGATTCCCACAATGGCTTGGAGGGCATAAATTCCTGCTTTTCAAGAGGGTAGTATACCTAAACATACTTTGCCTTCTGTTGGACTTGGAGTTGAACATCTCTTCAGGGTGAGCAACTCTCCTGATAATTACATTTGTCTTCGTGAAAATGGAGAAATCTAGAACAGCCAGTGCTTTTAAAAATTATCTGTATCTAACCTACATAGGCTTTCCTCTCTTTGGTTTCTCTCTTGCAAGGTGTAGAACAGAGTCGCTTCTAAAATCATGGCTGAAGACAGTGGACAATTAATATGTTTGGGAGACATCTAGCTCGCCCCTGTCAGCATGCGTGTCTGATTGCCTCTCTGCCATTTGAACAAGGGTGATGAGAGGTGCCTGGAGCGGGAAGGCAGGCGTTCCTGAGGGAGACAAACACAGCTCTGGGACAATTTTCTCTCAGGCAGCGTGTTCCTTAGAGAAGGTGTGCTTGAAGAGGACCCTTGTGTCCCCTGTGGCCTCATTGCCCTCAGTTAAACTGTGTCTGACTTGCTTGGATCGTTCCCTCAATCCAAGGCATCCGTGGAGCTCCTGTAGCACATTCTGATGTGGAAAAGTTAATTGCAAGGAAATCTTTCTGTAACTGCAACCATTCTTAATTTAACTCATGCTTTGAGGAAAAAGTAAAGCCACAATCCTCTTTTTTTTTTAAAAAAAATCTTTTGTTCTTGAGTAATTTCTTTCGCTCTCACTTCTGCATTGCTGTTCTGTGCTTGCTTCTCTGCTGCCTTCTCATCCTGATCCTTGCAGCAGGGAGGGACCAGCACCACGTGCTCTTCAGGATATCAATAATCCTGCTGGCCCTTGGTGTTTGAGAGCCACTGACATAAGGTCTGTGCTGGATGGCACATTAGGTGAGGTTCAGCAAGAGGTGTGGAACGTCTCTGTGCAAACAGGGGCCCTGGGTGTCTTGTGAAATGCTCTTCAGAAATATCTCAAACCAAGTTCTCCACTAGCAGCTAGTTCTTTGTCACAGGGGGGATTAGGCATACGGGCTTGTATAAACAGTTACTTGGACATCTCAGGAAGTGCAGAATAATACTTAAATGCATTAAAAATTTAGCAGAATAACATTCGTGATTAAACCCGGGCAAAAATGCACTGCAAGGTACTTAGGAAAAACGTCAGCATCCAAACTAGTAGAGAAGCTCTTCCTTAGCTTGAAGGCTTCTCTTTGGGTTGTAGCAGGTTGTTCACACTCTTTGCAAACCAGGCACTTGGCTTTGGGCTAAATTACCCACTGGAGAAGGATACACACCTCATGTTCCTCACCTCAGGCTTTCTCATTTAGGAAACAACAAATACATGATAGCTGTATGCTTTGCGATAGCGGTCTGAGCTGTGACCTGACTGATTTATGTAAGTGCTGTTTATGAGTAACTGTAAATGTCAGCCCGTGGCGGAAGTGAAACCAAGAGCTTGGGCCTTCCTTCTCACCAGCTGTGAACTGCTCTCTTGCTGTTTTTATGGAACTGTAAAATTGAATCGCACTTTTTTTTTTTTTTTATTGAGCTTCCTGACGTGCTTTTCATTTCTTCCAAGACCTCTCTCACCATTAAAGTCAAATATTTAAGGCAGGATTTTCTAGTCTGCCAAACTCATTCTGTGCCAGTGTGGGCTGAAGTGATGGTCCCCTGTGGGGCCACGCAGAGGCATTCGTGCTGTGTGCTAGACGCTTGGGGAGCAGCATCTGCTTTCTTGCAGCCACCGTGGGTCTTCACATATGCCACATTCCATCAAATTATTGAAAAATCACAGAAGTCACAAGAATGTGAAACTAACCAAATTTCACCCAAAACCTAGACAGTCCCAGGTTTGTCTCCGGGGTCTTACAGATGCTGCTTGTCACCTGCCGTCCTCTGACCCCAGAAAGAATATCTGTATTTCATAAGAAATGAGGAAAGCAGTATCTGCCTTGGATTGGGCTATTGCTGTCGCTTGAATGAAGACAGCCCATTAGGCAGCAGAGCCTCTGCAGGGCTGGACTGGTGGCCATCCCAAAGGTACCAAGAAGAGAGAAAAAAAGGGCTTCAGTTGCTGGTGAGGGACAACTGGCAATCTTTCTGCAAGGCCCACGCACAGTATTGGCTCAACACTGAGCATGATAGATTTGTTTTCTGGAGTTTTGTGGGCAGCTGGCATATTTGCTGTAGATCACTTGGTACATTACTTGCAGTTTTGTTGTCGCGGGTGCACGTTACTGACAGATACACATGGACTACACTTTTTAAGTTGTGCTTTTTGACTGATCAGAGGGTATTCTGTATAAGCAGCACAAAGATGTCCAGCAGATATTCTCCCCTGCGAAGAGCTCACTCTTTGGACTCTGAAGACATCTGCATGGGAGTCTTTCCTATGGGATGATGGTCTTCCATCGTCCCAGAAATGCTCTCCCACAGCAGTGAGAAGGTCCATGAATGACGGGAAGCATCTGATGAAATTTGGGCCGATGCACCAGACACCTGAGCAAAAGACAGTGGGGCTGATAGGAGACTTATCCTTTGGTTTTAGCCGGCCTTTGGATGCAGAGGTAGAAGCTACCTCAGTGCTCGAGGAGGCATGCAGGGAACACACAATGCAGATTCGGTAGCTGAGCTTGACCCTAGCATTACTTGCTAGTTCTTTGTTGTCGAATGTTTGCTCTGCAATAGCAACCAAAGGGCATGACCAGGTTAGGACCCATTGTACCAGGCACTGTGCAAACACCCCTGTGTGAGCCCCTTCCCTTAGAGCTTCTCCGCGTGGGGATTTCAACGAGCTTATTCTTTTCCTTTAGCTGTCTCGCAGTAAGTCAACTTGTTTGCTTAAAGCAAGCTCTCGCTTTTCTAAGAAATGGGATATACACTGCAAAAAGTGCTCCCAAAGAGGCAATTTTCATGAAATATTATTGAATTCTCTAAATTTGTTCACTCGCTAAAACTGTCATGTCAAAATCTCAGCTTGCCTTCATGAATAACTGAACCCACTTGCTCTCTTAAAAAAGCTGTGTGCTGGATGCGATACGTTTTTGTTGCTGAGAACTGAAATCAGTCCTCTTTCTCCATAGTCAATGCAGAAACAGGTGCATTTCTCTCCCCAGGGGTCCAGAGAAGGGCCACCAAGATCATCAAAGGACTGAGAAGCCTGGCGTATGAGGACAGGCTGAGAGAACTGGGTTTGTTCAGCCTTGAGAAAAGGAGTCTTAGAGGGGATCTCATCACCAGTACTTAAAGGGTAGTTACAAAGAAGATGGAGACTCCCTTTTTACAAGGAGTCACATGGAGACGACAAGGGGAAATGGACACAAGTTACTCTTGAGGAGATTCTGATTGGGCATAAGAGGCAAATTTTTCACAATGAGAACAATCATTGGAATAATCCCAAGAGATGTGGTTGACTCCACCACACTGGACACTTTTAAGACGCAGCTGGACAGGGTGCTGGGCCATCTTGTCTAGGCTGTGCTCTTGCCTAGAAAGGTTGGACCAGATGATCCTTGAGGTCCCTTCCAACCTGGTATTCTATCATTCTATGATTTGATGATTAAATGACTGCAGAGCCAAAAGTTGCAAACATGCTGAAAAAGCTGAGCCCATACTTTGCACCCCTTGAAAGTTCGCTTCCCCCAAATGAGTGGGTGTTCTGATTGGGTTTATTGCTTTTTACTTCTGTGTAGGTGATACCACACTTCTTTATTATTTTTTTTTCTTTTTAAATTAGGCTGTCTACCAGGCAAACATGTCAGGCTCAGGAATTTTCTTAACAAGCAAAGATTAACTCCACCCTGCAGGGCTACCACCATAGGCTGGCCATTGAATCCACCTCCCCAGAATACTCACCATCATAAATCCACAACATCTCAGCCCTAAATTGTCAGCAAGAAATCACTATTCTGGGACACACAGTTTCACTAAGTGTGTGTTACCTCCTGCATATATCAAATTGCAGTGTTCAGAAAAATCTTGATATGCTAAGCAGTTTATAGACAAAAGTTGTTAGAAAGAGGGTTTAATGTTGGCAAACTGCTCTATAGAATGAGGTTGAGGGGAGGGGTGCCTAATAACAGGCCTTTCTGTAATTCAATAGAATAATTTGAAACTCAGCTGTAAGCCTGTGACTATGGTGGCGCCCACAAGAGCCGTGTACTGTGGTTATGGGGTAGTCTGTGTTTCCATCATTGTGCCCTGTTCTCAGGGTTTATAGTTTGGCTGTGAAACACCCATCAGAAACTCAGTGAGTCCACATATGGCTTAAACCCACAAAAGGCGAGAAATTCAGAATTAGGGCTGGAACTCCCCATTCTGTCCCCCCCACCCCACCAGGCTATCACACTGTGCTGTGCTGCCCATCAGGAGGAATGATGGCCTGTGGGTGATCTTTGCCATGCTGCTCTTCAAAGTGCAGTTGCTGGCTAAACCACGCTATTTCTTTAGTATATAATTCCATCTCCCCCCAAAGTATCATGTAGCGCATTGGCAAAAGTTTGGCTCGTGTCTCTGATGTTGTGATAATCATTAGCGGATATTCTCCCTGAGAGCTTGGCAACAAATATAGGAACTTACTCACATAAGAACTTTATTTACTCTCTGAAAGGCATATGGATTTCTAAATGAATCCATTTGTTAGGTATAGTTTAGATAACATGCCAAGAAAGACCAGAATGATAACTTTTTTTAAAAAGTATTTCAAATATTGCTCATTTTGGTTGTGCAATAGACAGAAACATTCTTGTTTGGAAAGGTTGGGATCAGATGTATTATTTTGCACCAATAATTTTAGATCCAGTTTTTCCTAGATGTAGTAAAAGCAAAAATTGGCAAATCTAAAAAAAAACCGAACTGATTTCTAGGGAAGCAACTGCTTCACTAATCAGAGGTCTGGCCAGTCTACCACAGAGAATGTCCTTCTCGTACTGGTCTAAGCTGACTTTCCTGGAGAACAGTTGATAGCTCATGACTCAGACTCCTTCCTACATAGTATGGGGTTGATGTAATTTCTACTTTTTTCTTTGGACACTCTAGTGAAAAGCATGTGGGCTGGGGGAAGCCACCTCCCCCATTCTCTTGGGTCCAAAGGAGATTTGCGATACAGAGTACAGCTTGCTTTTTTGTTGTTTACTTTTGGTCACCCCAAAGCTTCGTGGGCAGAATCCATCCTCAGTGTCTACAGCCCTTGCAGGACACTGGCAAGAAGAGCCTGGAATGAACGTGGCCAGGCAAAGGGACACAGTGCAGTAGCTGTGGTGCACACCTAATTTTCTGGACATGCGCCCAGGGAAAAGCAACTTATGAAATCTTTTTTACAATGGAGCTGGATTATGTCAGCTTTCTGCTTATGAAGGAGAGCTGGATTTCAGTGGAACTGTAGGAAGAAACAAGGTGTTACTGGGTGGGAATACGGGACATGGGATTTCATACACTGCTTATGATGGCACTTAAGGTGTCCAGGGTTTTCAGGAAGGCCTTCCTAGGCTCTTTCCTTACAGTTAACTCATCAGAAACTCCAGTCTTGCTTCATGCCTGGCCCACACTGCACTCCAGCAGCTGTCCCCATTGACCGTGGTGCTCTCAGGATGCCTAGGGGTCTTCACCTGGTTTTGGATATAGTGACCAGAGCCATGCAAGCACATCTCCTCCCTGCCCTTGGCACCTAGCTAGGGACTTCAAATAAATCTGCCTGCCACGCTGCAGAGCCGAGGGTCTCAGGCACTCGCGGGGGACACCCCTGTTTGTGGCCAGACCCTGTCAGGAGTGGGGATGGTGAGTAAGTCAACAGCTCAGTTAGGAAAGCATGTTTTTGGTTCTGGGACAAAACCTGTGAAAGCAGATGGGGAAAGGAAGCAGCTTAGGTTGGCACACTTGAAAATGAAAAGTGGGGAATTGGGGATGGGGAAAAATTGTTACTGAAATGGGGGATTTAATGATAATTATGCAATTCATTTAGTCTTAGCATCATTTAAGGCATTTTATTCCATCTGAAACAGAAGAAATTATTTTAAATGCACTTCAGCTTTCTTTAAAGAATGAGGTCAATCTAGAAATAAAAAAAAGGTGGTTTCCGGAATAATGATTATATTAAGTCTTTTGACATTTCATAGTCTAAATATTTATCTGGAGCTGCGTGGTAAATTTGTTTTGAAATAGCAGATTTTTCTGGCAGCATGTGCATATGTGTATATGTGTGCACATGTGGTTGTGTGCATATGAAGACTGGCTAATGCTTTTTAAGTTTTCCTTTGCTGCTTTTAATTACATGATTTAAAAGGCAACTTAGCTAAGGCCTATTCAGTTGCAGTTCAGAGGCTTCTGTGCAAAACCAAGTCCTCTTCACTGGTTGTCTCTTGCTCAAAGGGAGGAAGCATGTGCCAGCGATGATGTCTGTAGGGACTTCCTCTGCTCATCACCCAAAACTGCAGAGTTAGCATGTTGTCTGCAGAGTTAGCATATCTAGCCTTTTCCGTCTCCGAGGGAAAGCATCCCAGGAGGGCTACGAGTGAAAACTCTTCAGGAAGTTTCTTCACTGTTCTGTCATCTTCTATCCACCTTGAAAGCCACAAAGTACAACTCAGCTCATATGTCTAGGGGCAAAGCAAGAGCAAGTGTATGTTCCTCATTAATTTCTTAAGGGCCAGACTTCCTCCCTACTTACTCCTCATATATTAATCCTATTTATTTCCTTACTAATCTCCAGCGGGCTTCCTTTTTGCAGTAGGATGCCGGCATGAAATACCCTTTCCCCCCCTGTGCTAAATCCAAGAATTTTGACACTGATATTTAATTTTGTGTGTCAAATTGATTTTTTTTCCCAGTGAGCCTTTCATTCATAAACCCTTGATGATCTATTTTTAAGGAAAAAAACCCAAACCAAACCACAAATAGGAAAAATGTATCTTCAATAAATAACCTGGCACTGCTGCCATAAGAGAAAGTTAATCCTCACAGCCATTACTATGCCTTCAGACTTTTTCTCTGACATTTATTAACATTTCATGAAAGGCAGGGGGATTTCTTTCCCCAGTGGACACTTCCCAGCTTGCTTTACAGGCATCTGATTTTTGACGATAATCCGCAAAAGGATGTCTACTGTCAGAGCCCTGCTGTCACAAAGACTGCCTGGAGATTTTTTGCTTCATAGCAAGAAATCATTGTGTCTATGGAGGCATTTCCAGGGAAGTACCAAAGGCTTTGGTCCCCTCCCATGTGATGCTACGGACCAGCGTTTTCCCTGCTGATGAGCCAGGTGGTTTAGGGAGGAGCAGAAACCACACCAAAAGCTGCGAGTACCTGGCACGGACACTGGATTGCTCAGCTCCTCCTGGGGGCCCCAGTCCCTTGTTGGGAATATCTGATCTGCTGAAGTGTGGTGGGATGGGGAGGAGGTGAAGCGGCTAAAGGCCTTTGTATAGGCTGTTTCTGGGGATAGGGGTGCTTGTTGGTGCTATTTGTGTGTAACTCCAAACCTGTCAGTCTGTGTAATCCCCTTCTTGCAGAAAATGTGGTGGGAACAACCCGGCAAGAATATTCTGCATCATCCCCTTGCCCAAAGGCAGGATCAGCTGTCCTTAAACTCTTCCTTATTGTGCACTTGCAGCCAGAGAAAACAAGTATCTAACAATATTCTTGCAGCAAACCCTTCAAGTGGGATGGGAGAAAGTTAGTTCATGTTAGCTCCTCTGCCCCTACGGTCCTCTGGCTCCCTGGCCGGTTGGGCAGCTGCGAGCAAATGTCCCACGCCTCCTCGCCAGGACCAGACAGAAGACCAGACCATAATCTAGAGCTGAACAGATAAGTGTTTCATATCTCAAACTAAGAGCAAACAATGTGTGCTGAGGATGGCTACAGGCAAAGGATCTGTGTATCTCGTCAGGATCTGGCCAGCAGGGGAAGAGTGGAAGGATTTCTGTTTAAAAACTGCACAGCAGACGCAGAGAGAAAGGGTCTGCAGAGTGAAGACTTCTTCAAGCCAGTGGATCTGTTTGCCCCGGTGACATTTCAATGCTTCTGAGCCTTTGAGATGGCTTGACACTGAAACCGGATGAGGCTGTTCTAAGGTACAGGCATTTTGCTTAAGGCACCGAGAAAAAAATAATGGGAGAAGTGACATCAGCTGTTATTGCCATGGTTTTGTTTCCTGATGCCTCTGTCTTGTGACTCCCAGTGTGTAGCTATCTGCTTGGTGTGGCTGCAGCAATGAGCATCTGGCTGCGAGGAGGGAGGCTGTGCGCATGTGCAGCCTTGCAGCACCTACTGCCTCAAGCTTATTCTTCCCCAGGAGACGAGGAAGAAGGGATGCAAAATCCAGAAGAAGAGGACTGAGCAAGGGAGGCTGGGTCTCGGGAAGGCTGCAGGGATGAGGCTTGGACTGATAAAATCAAGGTGGCCCATTCCTTGTCTGGGTTTTTGTTTTTTCTTTTGAACTATGTCGGTGTCAGAATTGGCGTATCGGAGCACAGTCCTGCAGGCTTGCTTCATGTGTACAGTTACTGGGGATGGATATAGAGGATTTGCTTTGTGCACCATATCCTGCTTTTGAAACTGCTTTCCTATGGCTTCCCATATATTGTACTGTGGACCCTTTCTTAAAACAGTAGATCTTCAGCTATATCTCCAGTCTAGTCCATTTGGGCCATTAGCTTGCCCAAAACAGTATGATAAGTTCCCATCTCTTCCTTTCTCTCCCACTCCTGCACTCCTTTTTGTTTTTCTGCCTTGAAATAACTTTTAGCCTCTTCTTGTCATTCTCACACTGCCTGGCACAGCTCAACAACAAACCCTTGTCCTCCAGCTCTATTGCTGTGTCCCTCATGGTGTCTCCTGATGGTGTTTGGCTTCTTCCTTAGCTGCTTGAGCAGAGTTCAAGTCCTGGTATTTATTGGAGCAGAATTAGTTCACTTCTGATATATACAATACACGTGTGATCTGTTGTTCCCCTGACAGCCTTTGACTCCAAGAACTAATCACCAGCTACCTGTTAAAAAAAATAGGGCTGCAGAGTCCCATGACCTGGCAGAGCAGGACTAAAGGATGGAAACCATTGGGAGGACATCTCACTCCCATAAAAGCTCTTTTCAAGATCTGGGCACTCTTTGCAGATGACACTGGCTTTAGTAGAGGGAGTAGAAGACAGGATGAAGGAATAGCCAATTTTTTGTTGATATGGGTCTAATTTTGAGAGCCTGTCCTGAGGGTGTGACAACTGTAGTCTTGTCCTCTTTCTAAGAGGCTTGACAGAGACTGTCTTCCAGTGTCTGCTTTCTTTTGGCCTGGTTAATGGGTGGCAGTTCAGATTTTATCTGAACCAGCCCTGTTCGAAGTCACTCTCCTCCCGTTAGCCTCTGGGGTCAGATTACCCTTTTGCCACTTTTAATTCCATGGAGATTTGTTCTCATTTTTAGGCCTTGGCTGCAAACAGTGCAGGTTATACATAAACTGTTATGAGAACCACAGAAATTTTCTCAGGGCAATACAAATGCAAAATTCAATAGGTCATGAGACACCAAAAACCCTCACAAAAACCTTTGGGAGTTGCCCACTTGTCTGGAGTTTCTACCAATAAAGGATGGTTTAAATCCCGTATTCCTTTTCAAGCTGGTTGCTTGGCAAAATCTATTAACACTTCGCTGTACTTTGTATCAGGGAGTCTGAGCGCCAGACTTTGTCACAACTGAAATTGCATGCCCTATCCAGCAAATTCTTTTCTTCACAGTAAAAACTCAGCTGAAAATCTCCTTTCGCCAGCTGAGCACACTGGAGAGTGTGACACAATCTAATGATGGCAGCGGGTGGCATTATGTAGGAACACATGAAAAATGAATGCAGCATCACTAAGAGTTATAAGAATAAGCAGTGAGAAATCTGAAAGATAATAAGCACAAAACTGAAAGTTGCACTGGGGCCAATATTTGGTTCTGTAAATTGAATCATGCATGGTTGCAGAACTGCCCAGAAATAGCAAGTAACAATAGCACATTGATGAGAAATTAGAATATCGCTAAAAGCAATCTCCATTTTCTGAAAAGCGAGGGGAAGTTAATAGTGAGAAAAGTAGATCTGTAGGGCCAAATCCGATGATTTACCATTGGCTTCAATGGGACCTGGAATTGTTTCTTGTTCAGTAATTGGAGCAATTAAAACCAGTTGTGGCAACAACACAGTGCCCTGGGCTACCTCTGCTTCCTCTCCACCAGTGCTGGGTGTCTGCCATTCCAGGGCACTATTACTTGCAGACTCCTGGTAATTTGAGCCCCTCCAAGATGCCCACAGTTTCTGTCGTGAGAAAAAAATAAAAAAATCCTGCAAGCAGCCCTGCATTCCAGACCACAGAATCACAGAATCACACAGAATGGCAAGGGTTGGAAGGGACCTCAGGAGATCATCTAGTCCAACCCCCCTGCTAAAGCAGGTTCACGTAGAACAGGTTGCACAGGACATTTCCCAGGCTGGTTTTGAATATCTCCAGAGAAGGAGACTCCACAACCCCCCTGGGCAGCCTGTTCCAGTGCCCTGTCACCCTCAAAGTAAAGTAGTTCTTCCTCATGTTCAACTGAAACCTCTTATGCTTTAAAAATCTCAGTGTGTTTGGTGCACAATTGTTTCTGTTTAGTTGTCACAATAGTTTTGTGTTCTTCTACCCCTCAGCATAGTATGCATTTAATTTCACCACTCTTGCTAACCAGGAGTTGGCAGAATCCACAGGATCTAAATACATGACCCCAAAACCTACTGAAGTCAATTGATTATGACTGTTGGTTACCAAGAAGGATTGCTGGTTGGACTCCAGCTCTTACTTGCGATGTTCACACAGTATGGAGCGCATAGACCCTTACCTGAGATCAGAACATCTGGCATTTCTTCTGAGATTGTTGGGAAATAAAAATCTAAGCAGTATGTGAAACTGTTGACTTTCTTCTGGAGAATTATTGGGTGACATGCTGACCGTCACCTGCCTCATGGATCGGTGTGAGAAGGTTTGGATTTGGCTTGCCATCTCAAAATCTGGATCTTTATCTAGGGTTTATCTAAATATCTGAATCTTAATCATGCCCAAAAGATTCTGTGTTATCTCTCTTTCCTTGCGATCTCAGTGACCTTAAAATTCTGCTACGAAGAAAGGAAGAAAAAAAAAGCAAGCAGATTTTGTTTCCCTAGGATAGTCTCTTTAAATGGTAGCATTTCTAGGCTGAATTTTCCAGTGATGTGCTCCACTGCAGTACCTAAAGTTCCACATTCTGAGAAGCTGAAATAAAAAGCTGAAGACTGCTCGTATAGACATTATTTTTACCCATTAAGTCACTGTTTTTCCACATTAATCACAGAGTAAAGATATCGGGCTTCAATTCAGATTATGACAGTATCTAATGTCTTTTCCACATACAGCTTCAAACTAGGAGAAGACTTCCTCTCTCTTTTCATGGGAATTTTGTGAATTCCAGCATGTATATTTTTCCAGCTGTAGTATTTTATTTGCAATTGGAAATTGCCAATTGAAATATCACCTTTCCTATGGAAAAGTTGCTAATACTAAATCTTAGAAACATAAGTTTGTTGCAAGTACTCAGGTTAGGTAGTCTCTGTGCATAAAGTGCATACAGTGTCCTGTAATGCTCTGCAATCATTCTCTATAGGTGTCAACACCTGGACCTTGGCTTGTTTACTCATACAGAAATCTGCTGCTACAAAGCTGAAGGACAGAGAGGAGTGGGTTACATCTTTTGTCTAAGGTCATTTGAGGTAAACCTTTCCCTTGTAAATCTGTCTTCTGACCAGAAAATAGTCTGGCTGAAGCAGCTACCTGGTTTCCTTGGGAAGGACTGAATAAAAGCAGCTACTGCTACATTTGCGGGGTTAACTTTTTATCCTCAGGCCCAAAACTACATCTGGGGAAGCAGGGGACAATAGAAAATCATGGCCTATATGATATATATATATATATGATGACCACTAGTGGTCCCTTCCAACCCTAAACATTCTATATACTGTATACTACATACACCATATGCACTAACGTTCCTGTAATAGAAAAAGCTTGTTACAAACCCACAAAGAATAACTTAGCAAAAATACCCTTATTTTGTATTAGGCATCTTCCTTCTCCAGTGAATCTAAAAGCAAGAGATTCCTGATATTTGATCTCTGCTGTGCTCTCCTGTGCATCATGAGGTTTTCTTCTCCAGCTCCTCTTGTCCCACAGCAGTAACTCAGCCTTGCCTTCTGTCCTTGCCCGAAGCCTCTGGCTAGGCTGACAAAGAAGTGATGTGTCCTCCCATTTGCCAGGCTGCTCAGCTGGTCTGGCCTTGTCTCTCCATGGCTTTGAAATCTGGCAAGTTTCAGAGGTTGGTTGGTGCAGCCCACCATGAGGTGGGGTATTGCCCCCAGAAGCAGGAGTCTCAGGCTAGAAGCAGTTCAGTTCCTAAACTGCCTGATGCAGAGATCCAGTCTCTCATGAGGGCAAAACAGGAGTGTGTGCACTGCCACCACGGGAACTTCACCTCCTCCAAACCAGTGGCAGCCCAGGCTGAGTGGAACCACATGCCACCTCCTAAGCTAAGCAGCGAAGGACCCAGTCCAGAGGTGCTGCTGAGTAAGACATACTGCGTGGTGCTGACTGATGGTTTTAAGCATTGATGTGATCCTGCCTAGTAAGCATTAAAAGGTGATGGGCACAGTGACATGGAAGCACAGGCTTAGTTTAGTGGGAGGAACTAGTCTGAGGGTTTGGTGGCTGCTTAGGAGGAGTATGGTTTTTCCTCTGGGTTCAGGCTGGGCTATTTGGTTGTATTCAGCAGAGCAGATGCTCTCAGATGTTGAGGGCTTCGAAGATTTGGTGTCTTCTTGATGCTAAAACACATTCCCAACAAAGGACACATTGGCAAACTCCACTGCCAAAGGTAGGAAAAATAATGTCAGATTTCCTATTTTATGGCTGTTTCAGCACACAAACACTTTCCATCTATAACTTCTCCAGATGGCAAATACTTTTTGCTCATTCAGTGCAGTATGTATGTGCAGCATGTATATATATATACAGCAGCTTTTATTCTCATTGGCCACATCTCTAATTGTTCAAGCTTCAAATTTGTTAAGCACACACAGCACAGACTCTCCAAATGCTTTTTTTGTTTTTTCCTGAGGTTTTGCTGAGTGTGGATGTGGAGCAGAGAAAGCTCCTGACAGAATTTTGTCACCACCATCTGTAGCTGCTATACACAACATCAAATTTAGAAAGTAATTGTACCTATCAGTTTTCATTTATATTGCCACACACACAAAAATCCTGAGCAGAGAGATTTTGGTAAATCTTTGAAGATTTTACATCACTTATTTCTGTCCCTCTCAGTTTCTTTGCTAAAAAGCTATTTACCATGAAAATTACAATTTCACCAGTTGCCCTCCGCAAGGATAATCAACCTTTTTTTCCTCCTCCTTTTACCTCCATAAGAAAAAGAAATACCCAAATGGGCACTTTGCTTTGCCCATCAAGCTGGCCAGTCGTATTTTGTTTATTAATCCTTGTGTTGTTGCTGGCATCTTTTTAAATATTTTGGAATTTTACATGATCAGCAACTTGGACAAGATCTAATGGACTCCAAAAGGATTATATTAAATGCTAAGAATAAGATAATGTCTCATTTAAACAAACAAAGAAGATACTTTTTAGGGACTTTTTGCTGTGATATAAATCATTGTTGACTATTTTGGAATGAAAAGAAATCCCTAAATATAAGACTTTAAAAACAGATAATCTAAAACTCCAAAATAAACTCACCCCTCCTATTGGAAACAGTATCTGTCTTTACTCAAGCTAGACAATTTCGTAAGTCATCTTCATTTTTTAAAAAAGACATCCTAGAATGGCTGGCAGATCCAGTGATTGGATGGAAAGAATTTCTGGGTGTTCAGCCAGTCTGATCCAGTTTTTGACATTTTATGCAAGAGAATAAAGGCAGTTTTTCCCCCCCATTACTTCAGGCTGCTATGACCAATCATTTCACACAGATCTGGTTACATGCTCACAGAAAAGTCATCAATGTATTGGAAGAAGGCAAAGAGAGGAAACTCTTTCTCTTTATGCAACACTTCTGGAGATGCAATGCAGTGATTTGCTGTTCCGTTACGCGGCTTGCTGTGGATCCAAGTCAGCAGTCCGGCTCTGTGCCGCAAAGCCCTCACTAACAGCAGTGGCTGTTAGCCTGGAAGTCCAAATAGCACCATTCCTATCTAACTTGTCCCTAGAAGGTCAGGGAAGCACATCCCCATGCTAGCCAGCTCAGGGAATGGTGGACATGTTGAACAGTCTTAACTAAAAAAGAAGTAGAAAGATGGCAGATGCCCTTCTAGAGACATTTCAGAAACTGCTTCTTAAGGTGAGCTCTTAGGAAGTCTCGTGGGTGCGAGACTTGGTGTGGGAAAAGTGTTTTGTTTAAGCAGCATCTCGTTGTGTTCTCATCTCTGGAAATACACGTTTTGGTTTGTTGTTTTTTTTTTTTTTCTCAGAAGCCTTTGCACCAGTAGGACCCGTGATTTAACATGAGTCTGAAATTTCTGGCACCATCATGGTTAGTGACTCTCCTTCTGATGCCTTCTCTGTCAGCTTCTGACTTACCTTGCTGTAAGACCTGTGAACTGGCTGCAGTGAGATGTGAAGAAAGCCCATCATGCACTTAATAAACTGCACAGTGTCTTGGGGGGAAAAAAACCCCTTTCCTGGCTTGTTTTCTCCTTCAATCTTTTGAGGTATTTTGAGGTATAAATTGTATGAGTTGGAGGTAGCTGATCCTGTCAGACTCAGGACCGAGGCTTTTAGTCACAACTTGGGTGTCACACCCAGCCCACAAAGAACAGCTTGGCCCTTTTGGCAGACAAAGGGGATGTGGAGAAACAGACTGGGGAAGCAGCAGATGTTCCTTGGTGCCGAACAGCCCTGGCTCCTTCTCGCAGCTGAGGGAAAATCCATGATGCTGAGAGCATTGGCAAGTTGGGTACCTTGGGTCTACCACACCTCAGCTTCATTGTTACTGCCTGCTGAAGACAGTGGATGGATGCAAACATTTGTACATTCATTCTCCACTGTTCTGTGTGGTCCTCCTGCCCTGTGCATGTAGCTCTCTCTCCTCAAGATTAAAATGTTGCTGACTTTCCACTTCTGACTTCTTTTTCCACTTGGCCTCTTAAAAACAGTAGTTAAAGATCTTTCCTCCAGGTCATTGATATTGGATTATATTTTAGGAAAAAAATGACAGGGTGATCTCCAGTCCCAAATCTCCCAAAATACCCCACGCATGTCCTGCCTTTCCCCCTGCAGAGTTGAGAGTACCTGTTAGCTATGCATCTTGGTATATGCAGTTATACTATTCATCATAATGTGGACACACTAGTAGACACCCAGACTTCAGTGCAGTCCTCACACTAAAGGAGAGAGATTGCTAGTTAACAGAAAAAAACATTTTCATATGTATTAGTGGTTTTTGGGTTGAAAGTTTTATAGGTCAACTCAAGAAGGCTTTTCTATTTTCACAAATAATTTAAAAGTAGCTTTACTAAAACCTGAATACCAATTTTTTAAAACATGAGTTTGGTTATTCCCATGGTTTACAAGGCCTCTGGTTGGGTCTAAACTTCTTAGAGTGACAGAAGCAGAAAGGCACTTGGATGTCTTTGATAGCTTGTGTTCGCTTACATAGTTTTTTCCATCTGTTAATGAAAGGAGTATGTGCCAATTTAGATAACTGAGATAGTTTAGATAGGCTTCAGTTAAGGTAACCATACATTACATCCAAACATGCAATTCAACTGAGCTGGTAATGTGACCTTTTATAGAAATATCAAGATTTTTGTAGACATGGTTCTGATTAATTATAAAGCCAATATCAAATTCATATAGGCTTATTGTTTTTTTAAGTGTTGGTTACTTGAAAAGAATGTCTAAAGTTGACTTAAGCAGACCAAAAAAGAGTAATAGAGAAAAAGTAATAAAGCCTGTCTTCACTAACATTCAGTATTTATTTGGTTTTTAAAATGTTTTTATTGCTCAATCTTGAAAAGAACTAACAGAGTATCTAGAAGGGGCCTTAATGCTGAAGGCCAGCATTTCTTCCTGGCAGATCCGCGGCCTTCTGTTTCTCCAGAGGAATGGCTGTCTCTCTGACGTCTCTTCTTGATCTGTTGCTCTTCTTCGTGCACTGCTGCAGAGAGTCTGGCTTCATCTCTGCCTGTCAGGCACCCTTCTTGTCCTCAGGCTGAAGAAACCCCACCTCCAGGCCACAGAAACCATGGTGGCCCTCTGAGGGACTTCTCCTGGCGCAGCAGCCTAGCAGAAGCCACATTGTCTCCTCCCCTTTTCTTGGGGCTCAGAGCAGAGGAGATGGAACTCCTTCAGAAGGGGTGGGGTAGGGGAGATGGTGGGGGACAGGGAAGAAGGGCTCACAAGACCCATGGCCATCAACAAAATAATTGTCGATGCCAGACCATATGATGTCATGCACAGCATATAAAGCTGGGGGAAGAAGAAGGAAGGGGGGGATGTTCCAAGTGATGTGTTTGTCTTCCCAAGTAATCATGGCACATGATGGAGCCCTGCTTTCCTGGAGATTGCTGAACACCTGCCTGCCCATGGGAAGCAGTGAATGAATTCCTTGGTTTGCTTTGCTTGCATGAGCAGCTTCTTCTT
>NW_009260763.1:622549-721279 GCF_000687185.1 Egretta garzetta
TCACTTTTACCCTTCTGATTCTCTCCCCCATCCCACTGCAGGGGAGTGAGTGAGTGGCTGGGTGGTGCTTGGTTGTGGTCTAGGGTTATATTGCTGTTCTGGCAGCTGGGGGGCCTGTGGCCTTAAAGGTACCCTACTGTGGAAAGAGGAGGAGGGTCGAGTGGGCTGAGGGCCTGTTTCTTGGGAATCACTCCCCTGTGTCCAGTCCTAATGGAAGGACATTTCAGGGATGAGGTCTGAATCGTGGGCAAAGGTTTTCTGAGGAGGCCCAGAATTGTCTGGATTCTGCCCACCCATCCTTTTCAGCATTTTAATGGCTGAGGTATTGTTAAAAATCTACGTGAGCCAGATAGAGACTTTCCACCAACTTTGATGGAATTTGGATCAGGCTCTAAGGATGTGGGTCCTTAGAGAGCTCAGGGAGAACAGAGGGAAGCTTTGCAAGGTCTAACTGGTCCAGAGAGGTGAGGATTGCTGACATCTCCCTGGAGTGAGCACATGGTTATTTCAGGCAAAGGCAATCTGTTATTTCCACTCCTGAACATTTATTTGAGTCAGGGTGGGAAAATCCAATTTACATGCCAAAGTCCCACTGGGGTGGTAAAAATATAAATACCACGTATTATTATGAGTGTATTCTGAAAAGTGGTTAGTGACCATGTTTATTACATTTGGGCAATTTCAGGGAGTTATTCTCTCTCATTCACACGCTTCCTCTGAATACAAGTCCTGTCGGGACCTGTAAAACTACTGTAGGGGGATGGAGCCAGAGCGATCCTGTACCAAATTCCTTGCAGGGCTTCGTACAGCACAGCCTGCAGAGAGGAAACACCTTTCCATGCTGTTGGCCCCATCTGACCAACCTGCTGCATGGATGTGGTGTGATGCTTTTCCAGCACTAAAACTGCATCATCTGTTCAAGGACTCATTTCAGGCCTCATCTACCAAGGATGCAAGTTGTTCACAGCATCATCCTTGGACCCTTATCTCCAACAGGAGCAGGCCATGTATTTCATCTAGGCAGTGCTGAGTTTGACTTGTGATGGACTGAGTAAAGCAGAGGGCAAAGAGGATGAGCGCTGTGAAGATGCTGTTACCATTACACTTCATCAGTAGAAGGATACATTGCTGATTTCTCAAGATGGATGGCAATAGAGCCCTGGATATGATTCACATTTGACTACTGGGAAAATGAAGAGTAGCTTTACCAACTGTATGTGTCAAGTCACATAACATCTTAAATGACAGTACCCATCAATCTACCCCAAACCCCAAGTGCTTTGTGCAGAGCACTGCTTACAGACTCACTTCTCAGCCTCTCCCAGTTCTGGCCAGACAAGGAACAGCAAGAACCTATTGCAATTTTGCCAGCCCTAGGAATGGATCAGATCCACACTGCTCCAGCCCTAGAATGCTTCATCTCCATCCGAGCTACAACTTCCCATCCCAGTGCTGTTCCTGGATGCATCTTTCCACTAGAGGAAGCTTCAGCTGGAGAAGATGGTCTTTCTAACCTTTGTATCTGAAAAGATGTGATTATACCTTGGTTTCTGGGTGTTACGTAGGACAAACACCGCCCATCACGAGGCAGGGCCACTGTGGCTTTCAAAGTGATATTTAAACTTGCTTTGTGACTTATGTACCTTGATCTTGTAGAGAGGGTTGGGATGTGTTTGCAGACTAGGTGGCCTCTGAACTGGACAGATAGTCCAAAATATCCCTTTTTTGGCTACTCAGAACTGTCAGTAGATTGGTGCTGCTTGTCCAAATGGTGCTTTCCAGCCCTACATTCCCCACTTTGGGCCAGTGCCCTTCACAGTTGGCTTCTCAAGCTCCAGAACTACTTTATAAGCTACACTGGATATTATTAATTTGAATCTGTGCCATCCCCTTCCTTCATTTACCACTTATTGCAGGGAACTTCGATTGCATGTGTGTCAGCATCAGGATGCTGCAAGTTCAAGGCTCCTGCCTTATGTTGGCTGAACTCTGCTGTGTCTGCAGGCTGGGACTGGCCTGGCATTTTTCAGGCAGGAGAAAGGTAGCTCTAATACTTTGGCACTATCAAAAAGCATCAGCATTTGCGTTATAGCAATACCTAAGATTCTGGCACCAATGGTCTGGAACTTCAGTCCCAAACAACTGCAGGATCCTGATGAAGTAACAGAATAAAAAAAAATGCCGTGGCTATTCCAAAGAGGCACAACTTACCCCACTGTGCTGGGCCCTGGCCAGCATCTACCAAACACTGCTCAATATTATGGAGCACCCTCAGGGAGAAGAGAGGGAAAACATACCAATAAATACTATCGCTAAACCAGACACTGTATCAGTCACCCCTATAACTAAAAAGAAACAATGGAAGTAGAAGTCAACTCGTTTAGTAAGGGATGAAGAAACATCTCCTAAGAGGGAGCAGGAGAAAGAATCAGAAGAGGCAGCCTGTTCTGCAGCAGAGCAGTCACAGGAACAGGAGGAGGAGGAGACTGAAACTGTAAATGAGACAGAAACCACACAATCCTTATCCCTAAGTAAGCTGCAAAATACATGAAATGATTTTTGCCATCAACCAGGTGAGCTCATTCTCAGCTGGTTAGTCTGATGCTGGGATACTGGGACCAGTAGTCAGGAATTAGAGCGTAAGGAAGCCCAGCAGCTGGGTTCCCACACTAAGGATAAGGCCATTGACAAAGGAATTAGAAAAAAGGCCAGAGTCCTCAATCTTTGGCGGTGTCTCCTGTCAAGCGTGAAGGACAAGTATCCCTTCAAGGAAGAACCTGCAAATTCCCAAAGCAAATGGACCGATATTGAGGGAAGTATCCAGTATCTGAGGGAATTAGCCGTGGTGGAGGTGATCTATAACAATCTGGATGACACCCAGGCATCCAAAGACCCAGATGAAATCTGATGCATGCAGCCCGTGTGGCAAAGTTTGTATGAAATGCACCGACGTCATACGCCCACACCCTGGTGATAATGTGCTGGACAGACACAGAGGCACCAACTATAGATGGGCTGGCCAGACAGCTCTGAGAATTACGAAGATAATCTTGCTTTCTCCATGTGGGCCTGCATCTTGGATGTGAAGTAACTGACCCAAAAAATGTCTGAACAAGCCAAGAAGGATAGGTCTTCCTCACGCACTCCAACCAAGGTCTCAGCTATTAAGAGTCGTCTTTTTTCTGTTCAAAAGAAAGAGTACCGGTGGTGCGCACCATATGCAACCCTGTGATTCTTCCTGCATGACCAGAGAGAGGATGTGAGGAAGTGGGATGGTGAACCTACCTGGAGACTAGAAGCTTGGGTACAGGAACTGCAAGGAAAAACAACAGCCAAAAAGCATCCATCCAGGAAAATTATTACTCCAGTGTCTGTTGGGAAGAATAGAAGGGCTGATTGTACTTTTGACCCTGATTAAGGGACTTCTGTTTTGCAGTTATAAATATCAAGTAATGAAGACTCCAAGCAGGAATAGAGGGGCTCTGCCTTTGGCCAGGCAGAGGAAAGGGACAGCCACGTTTACTGAACTGTGTGGATTCAATGGCCTAACACATCAACACCACATGAGCGTAAAGCTCTAGTGGACCATTGGAATATAAAGCTCTAGTGGGCACGGGTGCATAGTGTACTCTAATACCACCAAATTACAAAGAGGCAGAACCCATCTGTATTTCTGGAATGATGGGAGGATACCATCTGTGTTGGAGAATGGGTTAAGCCTAACTGGGAATGAGTGGCAAAAGCATTCTATTGTGACTGGTCTGGAAGCTCCATGTATTCTTGGCATAGACTACCTCAGGAGAGGGTACTTCAAAGACCCAAAAGGGTACTGGTGGCCTTTTGGTGTAGCTGCCTTGAGTACACAGGAGATTAAACAGCTGTCTAGCTTGCCTGTTCTCTCAGAGGATTCGTCTGTGGTGGGGTTGCTGCAGCTTAAAGAACAGCCGGTGCCAATTGCCACCATGACAGTGCACTGGCAAAAATATTGCACCAGTTGAGACTCCCTGGTTCCCAGCCATAAGCTGATCCAGCAACTGGAGAATCAAGGAGTGATCAGTAAGACTCAATCACTCTTTAACAATCCTATATGGCCAGTGCAAAAATGTAACGGAGAGTGGAGGCTAACAGTGGACTACTGAGGCCTGAACGAAGTCACACTGCCGCTGAGTGCTGCCATACCAGACATGCTAGAAAGCCAACTGTATCCTGGGCTGCATCAAGAGAAGCGTGGCCAGCAGGTCAAGGGAGGTGATTCTGCCCCTCTACTCCACTCTATCGAGACCCTACCTGGAGCACTGCATCCAGCTCTGGAACTCTCAGCACAAGAAAGACATGGAACTGTTGGAGCGGGTCCAGAGGAGGGTGACAAAAATGATCCGAGGTCTGGGAGACCTCTCCTGTGAGGACAGGCTGGGAGAGTTGGGGTTGTTCAGCCTGGAGAAGAGAAGGCTCTGGGGAGACCTTATTGTGGCCTTTCAATACTTAAAGGGGGCTTATAAGAGAGATGGGGACAAACTTTTTAGTAGGGCCTGTTGTAATAAGACAAGGGTAATGGTTTTAAACTAAAAGAGGTTAGATTTAGACTAGATATAAGGAAGGAATTTTTTACAATGAGGGTGGTGAAACTTTGGAACAGGTTGCCCAGAGAAGTGGTAGATGCCTCATCCCTGGTAACATTCATGGTCAGGCTGAACAGGGCTAGTTGATCTAGTTGAAGACGTCCCTGCTCATTGCAGGGGGATTGGACCAGATGACCTTTAACAGAACCTTCAACTCAAACTATTCTATGATTCTATTTGATGATTCTATTTCCTGTTTTCCCTGTGCAATTCAGTGCACTTTTTTTTTTGTCCTTGATAACTAAACTATTAAAAATAGCTAGAAACTATTCTAGCAGCAACTTCATACCACATGGATTGAGACTCAGGTGTAATGATTTGTGGGGAGAATGGGGGTTTCCTAGACAGGTCTTATGTGTGCAGGTGATGAGAGTCTGACATACCCCAACGGGCTGTGGGAGTAGTACAGAGGACTGCAATGAGACAGGGTTGACCTACTGCTCCTCTGTGCACCATCAGTGCACGTGCCACAGGTTGAGAGGCCCTGGACATGCAGGAGCTTGTGTTAACTGCAATCATCTGTGTATGTCCAGGACACCTGGTACTAAACTCCACAGTCCTCTCCTTCGATATGGAAGAGATTCTAGGTGCCACAAAAGGCATGGGTGGGAGAATCCAAATAAGCAGTTGAGTGATGGAGACAGTTGTTTATGTAAACTTCCAGCACAGCAGCCAAAGTATAAACCTCTTCATTTTAATTTTTGCAGACAGGGTCTGATGTTGAACACTTCTCACCACCTGTCTTGGGAGATGTGTCTACTAGACAAATCTCTCTGACAAAAGCCTCATTGATGCATAAACAACTTTCTCGTAGCCTCTTTCCCAGTGTTGCTTTTTAGCCCATGGACTTTAGTAGAACCTAGCTGGTTTTGAAGACTTTCCTGATTCCTTCTGCTTCAAGCAATCTTTGCAAGAGATCCCAGGATCAGTTTACTGCTCGTTTGTAAGGAAGAACAAAAGTGTAGAAATGCAGTCTCCCTTCCAATTATGCTGCTTTCCCACTGGGTGCCTGTGTACCTTCATGCTTCATTTGTAGTCCCATGCGTCCACAAGGAACAGGAGCATGAGGAGAGATGACCTCTCCTGTGAGGACAGGCTGGGAGAGTTGGGGTTGTTCAGCCTGGAGAAGAGAAGGCTCTGGGGAGACCTTATTGTGGCCTTTCAATACTTAAAGGGGGCTTATAAGAGAGATGGGGACAAACTTTTTAGTAGGGCCTGTTGTAATAAGACAAGGGTAATGGTTTTAAACTAAAAGAGGTTAGATTTAGACTAGATATAAGGAAGGAATTTTTTACAATGAGGGTGGTGAAACTTTGGAACAGGTTGCCCAGAGAAGTGGTAGATGCCTCATCCCTGGTAACATTCATGGTCAGGCTGAACAGGGCTAGTTGATCTAGTTGAAGACGTCCCTGCTCATTGCAGGGGGATTGGACCAGATGACCTTTAACAGAACCTTCAACTCAAACTATTCTATGATTCTATTTGATGATTCTATTTCCTGTTTTCCCTGTGCAATTCAGTGCACTTTTTTTTTTGTCCTTGATAACTAGACTATTAAAAATAGCTAGAAACTATTCTAGCAGCAACTTCATACCACATGGATTGAGACTCAGGTGTAATGATTTGTGGGGAGAATGGGGGTTTCCTAGACAGGTCTTATGTGTGCAGGTGATGAGAGTCTGACATACCCCAACGGGCTGTGGGAGTAGTACAGAGGACTGCAATGAGACAGGGTTGACCTACTGCTCCTCTGTGCACCATCAGTGCACGTGCCACAGGTTGAGAGGCCCTGGACATGCAGGAGCTTGTGTTAACTGCAATCATCTGTGTATGTCCAGGACACCTGGTACTAAACTCCACAGTCCTCTCCTTCGATATGGAAGAGATTCTAGGTGCCACAAAAGGCATGGGTGGGAGAATCCAAATAAGCAGTTGAGTGATGGAGACAGTTGTTTATGTAAACTTCCAGCACAGCAGCCAAAGTATAAACCTCTTCATTTTAATTTTTGCAGACAGGGTCTGATGTTGAACACTTCTCACCACCTGTCTTGGGAGATGTGTCTACTAGACAAATCTCTCTGACAAAAGCCTCATTGATGCATAAACAACTTTCTCGTAGCCTCTTTCCCAGTGTTGCTTTTTAGCCCATGGACTTTAGTAGAACCTAGCTGGTTTTGAAGACTTTCCTGATTCCTTCTGCTTCAAGCAATCTTTGCAAGAGATCCCAGGATCAGTTTACTGCTCGTTTGTAAGGAAGAACAAAAGTGTAGAAATGCAGTCTCCCTTCCAATTATGCTGCTTTCCCACTGGGTGCCTGTGTACCTTCATGCTTCATTTGTAGTCCCATGCGTCCACAAGGAACAGGAGCATGAGGAGAGATGCAGATGATGTGTTACTTGTTTTGCTGAAGGTCTCTTGCCAGCTGTGAGCCTGCAATGGGGGTTCCCTGGCCAACTTCAGTGGGAAGCATGCGGACCTGTCAGGCTGTGACGGCAGCGTGAATTTGGGAGCAAGAGCCATGATGGCAACACTGAAAAACGCGCTGCCAAAGCCTTGCCATTACCCGCAGCACATCATGGCAGTACTCACTGCCACTGCAGTGAAGTGGGTCATGGAGGAAAAAAAGCCATGCCCCTCAAACATTAGCAGGCACTGCAGTGTGCTACCTCCTGGCATTTTCAGTTATCTCCTTGAAGTCTGCGAAGTATCTTCCAGTTAGCTGCAGCATAACTTCCACTATGAGAATTAAGGTGTAATTCTGACCCTGGGCTTCCTGTCTGGTGCGACTCCAAAAATGCACACTGAGTTGAGCCACTGAGTAATGATGTGTAGGATTTGATGTGCCAGTGTCACAGCTTCTTTGCAGACAGCTACCTAAAAGCCTTAGAAAGCCAGACATGGTTGTTTTCCAGTCCCTGTCCCCCCGAAAGTGGTGTAAGAAGAAAGCACAGGACCTCTAGTTGTCTGTGTGGGAGCAGCCAGGAAGGGCTGGATCGACAGAGGTAATTACAGGGAATGAAAGCAACTGTGTGATTTTGTCTGACAAAGGGATGCATTTGATTTCCTTTCTTTATACACACTTGCTGGTTTCTGTTTTGGCTGCAGCCCTGGTTTTCTGTTCCTGCCTTTAATTCATGCATTTCACATTTGCTTCTTTGCTGATTTGATACTGTGTAACTAACTTTACCTCTGATTTTTGTTTTAGGAAGTTCGGGTCTGATTTTGAAAGGATGTCTGTGGGCTTGAACATATCGGATGGTGTTTTCAAAAGCATTAAATGGCTTTGAAAATCTATTGAGGGCCTGGCAGTTTTCAGTCACTCAAACCCTAATGGAAATTTGGCCCTCCTATGACAAATGATGTGCTGCGTAATAAAAAGCAGCATGTTAGTCTTGATTAAATTATAAGATAAATTACATGCTCTGGAAAAATGATAACTTTAATTTTTCATTGTTGAACTCTATTCTCGATTAAAATCTGCAAAGTCAGAGAGCCTTCAGGCAAGGCTACCCTCATTACTCAGTTCAGTGGCAAAACAGTGGACTATTTAACAATAATCTGCCATCTCTCATGTTTATCTGGTTTAGGGCCGAAAGCAAAGTGGAGGAGAATTTGTGTCTGATTGCCTGTGAATGCAGAGGCAGGCTGAAGTTACCTTCGGTTACACTGGGAAGGGATTGTGGCGGCTTAATTTATGGGGATAAGGTGATGATCAAACTGCACTGTGAGGAAAAATATTACAAATACGTACAAGCATCAGGTGAGTGTCTTATAACTGGAAATGTGCTCCTGCTACAATGCTGGTGGCCACAGGTAAAAATCCTCATTTCCATTCAGTTGTACTTTTGGAGTCTCCGTGGCTTGGCTGCTTGCCATGCTTGAAGTTGTTCCCTGCTCCCTCAAAACCTACTAGCCTAGCAGTCTGGGGGGAGTCCCCTTGCTTTTGGCTGGCTGGGAGGAGCTGGGCTGATCCCGCAGGCCAGTGCTCACTGGCTTTGGACACAGCCAGGGCTCCCCACTCCCTGCAGCACAGAGCTTTGCACCCCTACCTAATTTACCCCTTACTCCCTGGTTCACCTGGCTGAACCAGACTGACCAGAAAGTTTGGCATCCAGGTGCCCCTATGCCTTCTCTAACCGATGAGGGAAATAGGTTTCTACAGAGGCAACCCAATCCTTTCCAGGTGGGCGGGTGAGAGCAGGGGGAGGACACAGAGCTGGAGGTTTCTGTGAGTCTCCCCTTTGGCTACAAAGAGCCTTGTTGTGCAACTGAGATGAGAAATTTAACTTTTAGGTAGCTAAAATGAAGTGAGATGAATTTAGCCCTCGGATGTTTTTCATAAGTTTATCTTGGGACTGCATGGCCCCTAAATAAGTTGTACTTCCTTACGTGAGCAATGATTTGTGCTAATCAGTATCTTAATTTCTGCTTCACAGCTGTTTCCTCTTTTGCTAACCTGCCATAAAGTATCTTGGGGGTTTTTATTTAGAGTAAAGTTGGACTTTTTAATTTGCTGTCTCCAAAGACCATTTTTAATTCTTAGGATATTTTGGCCTCCCACTTCATATTGAATTTAAGTACCCAGCTCTTGTGTATCATCATGAGACCTCCCTGCAGCTACTTGGGTACCTACATATCCACCTCCAGCCTTATTTAGACAACTCTAATAACACTTGAGTTTGCATACTAATGTGCTAAATACAGATGATTTCCTGGACTGGGACAGAGAAAAAGAGGAGGATGTAATGGATGCACTGAGCATTTGATCCTGTCAGGTAATACTTGGAATAATGGTGCAGATCTGGAGTCAGGCTACCAGATTGCAGCAACTGCATGGGTGTGTTATCCTTCTTCCCCCTACACTGCTTGAATCAGCCCTTGTCAGACTCCTATGGGAGTCTGCAGGTGTATTTACGCAGGAGGAGAGAAGCTGGCTCTGCCTGCCGGGGCTCTGGGAGAAGAAGCGCCGGGGGAGGGTGAGCGTGGGGTCACTCTATGGGGTGCAGCTGAACAGCACCGGGTGCTGTGCTCTGCGCTCCCCTCTGCAGCCCCTGTGTGCAGACACCACTCTTATTATGTTGATTTGTAACTACTACAAGCATTTAAAGAGTGCCTATCTTTTTATTTTTTTCCGAGTACTCCACTGTGAAAGCACAGCACAGGACAAGTAAACCAGAAATCTTCACATATGCCTCCTATAGAAATAAAACCAGCTAAACAGTACCTCATTTGTGAGAAATAAATAACAACCTGTGTCCTGCAGTTGCTATTCCTGTAAACGAAATTTGGCTTGAAAGTGAACAGATACAAGATACTGCAGTTCAAACAAGTGGAATAAATGGCAAAGCCAAGGGGCCATCACAATGTCATGATGGCAGTCGCTTTATTTTAAACTGTGGGGACTTCAGCTCCTGTGGCCACATTAACCAGTGCAGTGGTTGCACCTCAGTGGAAGATGTAACCAGAGTCCAAGCTGTCCAGCATTTAGAGAACAAAACTGCAGTTTATGTTGTCTCCGCACAATCAAAGCAGATGCTAAGCACTAGTATTACCAGTGACTTCCACTCCAAGCTGAACTGGCCTGTCATCTACTGACCACAGTCAGGCTTGTGGAGCAATTTAAGGTATGGAGCACATTGCAAAAGCCTGATCCAGCCAGCTGCAGCAGCCAGACTTGTATCCATACAAAGAGTTTAAGAGCTCCAAAGCCAGCAGAAATGAGAGACATTTTGTCAGACTGATGTCTGTTTGCAGAGGAACAGCAAGGGATCCAGTAACAAGCCATGTGTGTAATTCTGGTTTTAAGAGCCAAACACGCTATTTGAAGAGCAGTAACAACAGTGGCACTGGGTATCTTTTGACCATTTGCTGTCATTTGAGAGATATTCAAGCAATAATCAGTGGAAGCAGGAGGACACATATAGTTTGACTGTCTTCAAACTTGATAATATTTTGAATTTCTTGCTGTCACAGGATCACAGAATCCCAGAATGGCAGGGGTTGGAAGGGACCTTGGGAGATCATCCAGTCCAACCCCCCTACTAAAGCAGGTTCACCTAGAGCAGGTTGCACAGGAGATCATCCAGGCGGGCTTTGAATGTCTCCAGAGAAGGAGACTCCACAACCCCCCTGGGCAGCCTGTTCCAGTGCTCTGTCACCCTCAAAGAGAAGAAGTTCTTCTGTATATACAACTGAAACCTCTTATGCTTCAGTTTGTGCCCATTGTGCCCCTTGTCCTGTTGCTGGGCACTGCTGAGAAGAGTCTGGCTCTGTCCTCATGATCCCGCAACTTTTGTTCAGCATGTAAGCAGATGGTTCCTAGTGCGAGGGTTACAGGCCAATCCCTGGCTGGTCTATTGAATTCAGACCCCAGCCTGGAGTCTGGGGAGTTCCTGTGAAGTTTGCCACTCCCTTTCAGACTTGTCGGAATTGGTTTGTGTCAGGCCTTTGATTCACAAACCAGTAATGTGGAGCAGAAATGAAACATGCAAGGCATGCAATTCCCAGGTGAGTAGTGGGCACACCAAGCAAGGTAAGAAATACCACCCTCTGAAGTTTGCCAGAGCAGCCAGTGCTCGTCAGCCATTGCTGTTCACTATGGTGGCATGCACAAAGGTAAAATGACAGTCATGTGGACAACTTGCATGGACTGGCCCACAGATGCAGGAATTTCTTGGTTTATAGTGATACAATTATTCTAATATTGATTTTATTTGGCATAGACATACTGGTAACATAAGTAGCTCAAATTTCTTCACTAGTTAGGAGTCCTTTCAGCATCTGGTCAGCAAACATGGAAAAATTACAGTTTGATACAGACTTCAGTTAAAACTCAGGGAGAATAAGTATCTAGGTGGAAATGCAAATTGTGCAGGGTCCCTGGAGGCAGGACTGGTGTACACAACCAAACTCAAATGTAAATAGTTTTATCCTTCAGACCGGAAACTACAGCACCATATTGTGTTGTCCTTCACACCAGTTAATACATTAAAGAAAGAAAACAGAATACTATGGCAATATTTTTTTATATTCATCTTGAAAACCATTTGAAAAGCAGTGACAGTACAGTGACAAGCAAGTACTACAGTTTAAGAATAGGGATAACATAATTCTTGGTTTGGTAGACTCTGATCCAGAGCTTGAGTAGACGTGAGTCTCAGCAGGTAAGTCAGTAAAGAGAAATGTTTTAAAATACTTTTGGGGAGCATAAACAGTACAGTAGGGGAAACACCAGAAGAGGAAAGGCCACAATAAATGAGACAAATCTGTATGTCTGTGGGTGTGTCAACTAGGAAAAACATTGTTGATCTTTTAGATATAGTAAACAGTATTTTGCTACAGTGGAAGTGTTGTATGAGATTGAAAAGGCAGGATGGAACAGAATGGATTTTCATTATTTCTACCAGCCTGTTGACATCAACTCAGATTCAGGCATAGTTCACTAGCTTTTGTTAAAGGCTCCAGTTTTTCATAGAAAAAAAATATGACTTCATCTTCTCCAGCAGTAGCTCCTTCCTTGAAGAGTGAGATGCTTAGTCAGAGCACAACTGTTTGTTTCTCTTGGTCTCCATAGACGCTGATGGGATGGTGCCATCAGTGAGTCAGAAAGCTCACAAAGATATAGTTTGGAGTTAATGTGTGCGTTGTTTAATGTATGCAATGCTATAATTTATTACACATTTTTAAAAAAGGTTCTCACATTTGCTGTAGTCTTCATGGGTGTGACTAAGATAATGAAATAGCTTGAATGGGAGTTTGTACGTCTATGCTACAATGTCTTGCAACATCCTGAAAAAGTACCCATCTTCTACAGGGCAGAGCCTGCCTCTTCAACCCACAGCAGAGCACTGTCTGGAAGAGGTGATTGCCTAAGGACAGGGCCTGTGCCAAAGAGGAAGAAGCTGGCCCAGAGAGCTCTTGCACGCTGCACTGGGGTTGGGGCCGGTCCTGTGGCCATAGACAGCAGTGGGAACGAAAGCCAAAGCACAGGATCCTGAGAACCTACCCTGTGAATCCTGCCCAGGGGACCGACAGCAGACCCTCTGCAGCCAAACCCAACAGACCCTGGGACTGCAGACTGTCTTGACAACAGATGGATATACATGTTTGCCCTCAGTCTGAAGTCTGGTCACAGTCCTTGTCAAATCCCTAAAAATGCTGCCTTCTGCCAGCAAGCATTACTACTGTTTTATCTGGATCGAACCAAGTGTATCAGACTTTCATCCAGACACTGGGGGCCACTCTGGAGTTACTCTGCAATTACACCAATGTTACTGAGATCAGAGTCTGGCAGTGGGTGAACAGGAACAGAAATAGCTGCATATCATGAAAGGGAGACAAAGGAATTTGTCATGAACTGTGATGTGACAGGAAAAACAAGAAGGTTCATGGGAGTAGAAGGGCTTAAAATATATTTTGTCTTTTTTAAAGACTTTTATGACTCTTATAATTTTATGCATAAAATATGTATTTATTTGTGTTTATTATTTGAGCTGTTATATATAATGAATAAAAGGGAGCCCAAGTTCTCCAGATTAAAAGTTTGTATAAACCAGGGGTACACACAGCTATTTTTTTGAAGAATGTTACAACACCAATGTGTGTCTTCTACTTTCCTGAAGGTCCACAGGGTAAAAGGATGGCATGATCCAGGTAATAAAAAATATATGTATCAGAGTACAAGTCATGGATTGAGTACCTCAGAGCTTGTGTACTTCAAGCCAGGACAAGAAATATACCATTTATATTTCTGCAAGGCAAATGCAAATGAAAGTACACATTGGCAAGTATTTCTCAGTTTAGCTCTAGGCCTTTTAGAGTAAGAAATCTTTCCCCAAGCAGAAATTAGAAAGGAAGGTAAAAATAGGATTTAAAGTTTATTTTAAGAAAGAAAAATTGCACATAGAAGGATAAAAGAAAGCTCTCAAATGCAGAGACACAGTTTTTGAAATTAATCCAAAAATAAGAACAGATTAGATTGTATTACTCTGCCAAAGGGACAAGTTCATTTGTTGTTGGACAAAGGACTCAATTCATTAAAAATTACTTAGGTGGATACTGATATTTTTGATATTTCATCCTTTACACTGGAGTCAAGATGGTGATTTTCTACCTGACTGTAAAATGAAAAGGCCACTTTTGTGGCTGCATAGAAGATATACGAGAAGGCTAAATTAAAACATAAAGCCAATAGCTTTCTTTCATTACATTAGACTGCTTCAGCCAGATACCCAGAGGATGTTCGGTGACAGTGGGAATGGGTCTGGGCCAGAGGTGGCTTTTTCTTCTGTGCTCTTGTGATCGCAAATCACTGTCCCTGCATTCATAAGCAAAAGCAAGAGGGTCAGGAGAATGAGAGGCCTATGCCTGCTTTAAAAAGACTTCTCTCTTCCAGAAAAGCCCTCATGATAGAGCAGATCAGCATAGGTAGGCTGGGAAGGTATTGCAGTAGGAACAGGAGGCAGTTCGAAGTATATCCTGACTGTACCACCTCTGCAGGCTTCATCTCCACTCTCTGTTGGACTGCTATGCTGGCTTTGCCAGTAAAGCTGTCTGCCGGGGAAAGTTCATCTGTGGCACGCGGCTGGGAGCAGAACAGAGATAAGTGAGCACCAGGGAGTATGAGACATCGTTCTAGGGACACTCCTGCAACTCAAAGTCACTCCTGGGGCTGTAAAGCTCTTTGTAAATGCCCACCTGTGATATCTCCAGTCTTTGCTGATGGCCAGTAATTGTGTCAGGTGTGCCAAACCATGCCTGCCTTCCCCTTTCTCATTAATGGCAAAAATGGGAAGGAATATCAGGTGCTTTTCCCATGTTTGCGTGCTGCCATCTTTAACACCTTTATGAATGACCCGGAGAAGACTGCCATCTGATAAACCGCATGATTCACAGAGGTAGATTTGATTAAACTGGTTTTAACTGCAAACTCCCTGTATACCAGCCACCCCTTTGCCTTGGTCTTTGAGCTTCTCAGGACCCAGAATAGTTTTTGAGCCAGATCCCCAACAGGAATGCTACCACATGTCCAAACTGTAGGTATTAAAAACTAGCACTCAGTTGTGACTTTGCTGTAGGGACACAGATATTTCAAAGGTCTGCGGTTATACCATGTTCTCTACATGTTGGAATTTGTTGGGGATACGAAGTCTAAGGAGCTATATTAATAGACATGAGAGTACCTGACCAGCTACAGATGATCAGTTTCCTCTCCTGATAGATATTCTCAGAACATGCCTACAGAAAAAAGCTTCCCATAAAAAGCAGGAGGCAGAAATGGTGCCATTGATTTTGCCACAGGCCCTTCCCAGAAGTGTAAGTCATATTCAAATGTCTAAACACAACCATAATAGAAACAATAGACAAAAATAAGATCATTGTGGAGGTAATCATAATCAAAGCAACCTACAGAATTTACTGCTGTCTCCCGTTCACCTTCGTAAATCCTGATAATCGGTACTACCATGGTTTTAGGATATGTAATGACATTCAGACATAGTTCTGCACTCTTCTCTCCTCTGACAACCATTTCTTCCCTGGTTTTAGTTCATACTAACTTACTAATACAAAATTACTCTCTTCCAGAAGCTTTCCATCAGTATTTCTAGTGCTAGCCCTTTAAATTTGGTGGTTTAATTAAATTTAAACACCTGGAGTCACCCTCAAAACAGCTAATTACAGTTTTCTCCCTTCACCTCTCATAGCTGGCTGCCCTGCTTGCTCTCACTGTCCTCTCTATCTGTTTCCCGGGTCTCTGGGGAGGAGGCCTGCTCTTGTAAGTCTTTCTGCAGCAGCATCCTACAACGCATGTTTTTGTCTGCAATGCTGTGTCCATTTAGGGAGCTTGATATCCATATAACCATCCATGCAAAAACATGGGTATTAATAGCCTCTCCTCAGCCTGTGGTGCTGCAAGGTGGATTGACTACTGAGCTCTATAAACTGACCATGTCATTCACCTGTAGGCAAAGAAGAATAAATAGTCTATGGGATGAGAAGACATGAGTTAGTTGAAGTGGAGTTGTTGGTAAAGGTTTGTGTAGGCCTAGAGGAAAGGTCCAGTTTTCCTTTAGGTTGGTGGGGGACAGTGCTTCAAGGTGAATGCAGAAGACAGTCTGTAAGGTTTTGTGGTGTATGCTCTTCCAGGCTATGGGAAAACATAACCTGTTACTGCAGTTGAACAATTTGAGGAGGGCAGTGAAAGGTAAGAAATAGTTATATGGAGAAAACAATTTTGTAAACAATCAAAATCCTTATAGTGAAATTCAGCTGAAGTGACCATTTCAAGAAGAAAAAAAGAAAACAACAAAAAACTTTTTCCAAATGTATTGAACAGATCAGCTATTGGAAAACTACCAATATGGTGAAAAAACACCTCTGATGGGCAAGAAGCTAAGGAATGAGAAAAAGATCTGTCTTATTTTCCAGTCAGCGTTCTTAAATTTCTCTAATGAGCAGTATATATTTGCTGATCCAGATTGTCTGTGAAGTAATGTGGATAGGTTTTTGGTTGCTAGAATAAATGCCTGATGAGACTTTGGCAGCAGGATCTGGGGCTGAATGCATATCCCTGCTCAGTGATGCGAGGAAGTTTTATGCAGTTTGGCCATCAGAATGGACTATCTGCCTGGTAAAAGACCTGTAAGATCACAACTGAAACTTCAAGTTCTGATATGCCCAGTGGAGCTACTTCTTGGTTCCTTTGGGATTAGTCTCTCACCTTGCAGAGATTAAGCGCCACTTCACAGGATCAGGCCCTAAATTGTCCTGTGGTAGGCAAAATTATAACTGAAAAAGTTTTTCCTGTTTGCTGAAAAATAAATGCTATCCTGCGGAAAGCAGCTACAGCCTTGGACTCAGCAACAGTCAGAAAGGATGAATTACCTTCATAGCTCTCTTGTTGCATCAAGCATCCTAGGAAGTCCCAGGGATTAATTTAGAACAGAAGCTGCTCTAAGAGGTACTGGCATTTTCTCTGTCTCAGCCCTACTCGTTACACCAAAACCCAACCAGTGCCATTAATTTTACATCTGGAAAATATCATTCTGGCTGTTCATGTGATCTGCAAGGATGTTTTGTGCCTAACTAGATGAAGGAGCTGGACTGAAGTAACTGAAGTATTCAGAAGAAAAAAAAATGGATTGCATTAAGTAAACTGTGCCCAAAATTTTTGTGTTCTATCCATTAATTGCTAAGTAATAATAACATCTGTGGTAAGGATGTATTATTTTTCCCAGTTTCCAGTGGCAGAGCTCAGATTTTTTCCCAATTCTCAGTGTTAACTTCTGCAATACAGGTTCTTAAATACTGCACTGAAAAATGAATTCTCAGGTCTTATGGATCTACATTTCCTAGTGTGACAATTGCAGTCAAAAGTGGCTTTATCGTGTGTGCCAACAGGAAGAAGAAAAATATCTAAATGAAAGCTTTTTCCTCTTATCTTCACAGTCTATTGGGGTGAAGAGCACTCACTGAGTCCACTTAGAGTCTTCAGTATACCAGATCAATGGTTTTGGTTGTTTTTCTTTTTTTTTTTTTTTTTTTTCCTTTTACATAGTCTTTCTTCTCTTGAACCAGACTGCTGCTTTGGAACACAGGGTTTCCATCTCTTCTATGATAGATGGTGCTGCTTCGAGCAGTTTTGATAACTCAGGGGTGCTGGAGGGATAAAGAGCAGCACGTTTGTAAACTTTCAGTGTAGTTTCTTAGGAGTTTAGTAACAGAATTAGATGAATTCTATGGAATGCAGGTTGCAGAACAGCAATGCACAGTCCAGAGATGCTTTAGTTAATGGGGAAATACTAGGCTTTTGGAAGATTTGTCCTAGTGAAGAATTCAGGGCGTGCAGTTCAGCTCCCAGGGGAGCTGGTATGATGGGCTTGTCTTATCCAGGAGATCAGGACAGATGATCAGAATTGCCCCTCTTGGTTGAGGGATACATGAAAATGTAGCTAAATGAGATGGCTGAAGAGCTGAAAGGAAATGAGCCTGCTGGGACCTCTGAGTCTAAAATAACGATCAGCTATTAAATTGCTACTTCATGCATATTTTGAGGCAGGGATAAGTTTAAGACACCTGGAAGCTCTGCAGTGATTCAAGTGGCGGTCACTTCAAGACTTTTATGTAGCTGGCATCATGTGGAGCTGGGATTATTCTAGATAAAGCGAGTTTATAAATACTCGATAGTGAACATGTCCATAATATTTCGTTCTTTGACACCCCTTCTCCCTTGTGCATGTTCTCAATCTGTAATTTTCACATATGTGGGTGTCTTCCAGCTCACTGGGTTTCTCTAAATTAATCAAGTCACTGGTTGCGCTAAAGTCAAAGGTCTTCATTACCCTGCACTCTGTGTATGACCTAATGCTGCCTAGCTCTTTAAGTTTTGCAATGTGGTTTAAAGTTATCAAGCTGCATAATTACTTTCTTTGGCTTCCTTCACACTTTAAAAAATAACATAATTTATTTACATTTGCCAAGCAAGTGACGTGTGGCGAGGACTCGGTGAGACAGGGAAGCCTGAGTCAGTCTTACCCACTTAAAAGTAACATAAAAAATTGTTATGTAAAGTGAGTTCTTTCAAACCAGGCCTCTGTCTCTGGGCACAGTAGGTGCTGAAAGAAATTTTCATTTCCATTTTACATCAAAATAATCTCACTGAAGCAACTACAGGGTACTACTTCTTTCATTCCTTTTCTACCCCACATTAAATCTATAATGGTTAAATAGTTCTGCGCATGGAGTACATTCCCACCTCTCATCAGATTGGTATGTGTGAACTGGTGAGAAGGCTGGGAAATTCTCATTTGCTTTGTGCATGGAGATACTGTTTTACATACAATATTTTTGCTCCTCTGGATGCTTATGCCTCTGAAGAGACTTCCTCATATCTCTGTACATTTTAATTCCTTGATATTTCTTAAGCTGATGCTATTGGAAATCAAAGTCGGGGGAAAAAAGAACAAACACCTAGAGATGTAAGGATTTAGCTTAATGCAATTGACTTTGCTTTCCCTGGCTTCCTTATTGAATCCTAATGGAAGCTTTTACTAAGAAGCTAAAAGAGGGAAGGTCTGCCTTGAAATAAATTATTATTAGATGTAGAAGTTGGACTTGCATAATACAATTCTGAGATCCTCTGGTATTCCTGCCCTTGGTTTCTGTAATGTTTAAGTAAAAATTATGACAGTATTTGAAAATGAGTTAATACTAACACAGCACCAGCTAAGGGGCAGCAAACCAAGTGTGGATGGAGGCTATATTAATTTTCACATACACCAGTGAACTTCATTCCTGAGTTTGACATGTCTATTATTCCAGACCTGGGACACTCCATACCGCAAAAGCTGTGATTCTACAAGAAGTACTATTTAAATCAAGATTATTTTTGCTTTTTTGTATTTGGTCCAAGATCTGAGAAGAAGGGGAGGTGGAGGAAAGCTTATAGAAACTCAAATGCCAAGTTGGTGATTATTCTATTTCTCCTTGAAAAGGATGCCAAATTCTTCCGTCACACAACCTTTCTGTACTGCTTTTTCTACACCACTGCTTGCAGCCTGTATATGTTATGGCAGGGATCCAAGTGACTTCAGTAAGAGCAGGCCCAAGAGGGAGAGGGTGGGGTGAAAGTGTACAAGTTCAACAAGAAACAAATCAAATCAAATTGAATCATAGCATCTTAAAATAGTTATTTAACTTAACCATCTTGTCTTAAATGAATCACCCTGAGTAATAATACATTGACTCCCAGGCTGACTTTTTATTCTGTATCTTGATGGGACTTTTGATGTCTTAAAATGTGATATGTAAAACACATGAGAAGTTTCAGCTGAATAGTGTCACCGGGAGAGTTTGGTGAAAAATGAGAGGAAAGACTACATTCAAGCCACAGAAAGAGGACCCTGCAGTAGATGCCAGAATAGAGAACAAAATATATAGTTTATCTCCCTTGAGTAGAGTATTAACTGCACAGTTCCCTTGTCTAACATCCAGCCATTGCAGAGGCCAGTTCATTGTCCACATCTTTCGTGAAAGGCAAGGTAGGGTTCCTGCATTTACCATCTACTGCCTTGCTCCATCCTCCATGGTAGACTAAGTGCCTTTGCAAAAATAACCTAAACTGTCTGTTAAACATAAGGGAAACCACCACAGAGGAAAGATAGGAGGAAAATTTGGCCTTGTGTAAGTCTCATACATGTGTTGAATAGCATCAGGCGCTATATCTGTTTCTGCAAATATATAAATCAGCCTTTTTTTTTTTTTTCCTTAAATAATCAGTTTTATGTCTTTCCTATTTTATCCCTTGTAAAAAGACAAGCATGTTTTGGAAGACAGCATTTTCAATGAGTGGGCTGGCCCTGCCAAGCTCTTGCTGCTCACGGTGTTCGTTGTGGGTCACTGGGTCGTGCTGTAGCAGCACCTCTTGCCATGGGCTGTGTCTGCTGCTCGCTGGAGTGGAGTATTTTCCCTTGGGGGCAGATTGCTTCACGTTGCTTTTGTTCATTTCTTAGCATCTTTTTTCCAGGGAAGCTGCAGTGAAGAACCGAAAGAATACCTCAGTGTGTTTTGTAATGCTTTTTTGTTCTGATGACTGGGGCCATATTCTGATGACATGTAGTAGGTGCCTAAATGAGACCTTCTGATACTTAAGCAAGACCCCAATTATCTTTATGATTGTTGAGAAAGTCAAGTATTAGCATGCATTTAACAGGAGATCTGAGCTGCTCATTGCTGTCTTGCACTTTGATGCTATGGCAGGCAAGCTGATTGTACCTTATGAACCCACGGTTTGTTCCTACAGGAACAGGTTGTCGTGCTTGGCTTTCATGCACTGACTGCCTAAAGGAAAGCTGATTTTTTTTTTTATTTTTATTTTTTTTTCCCTGACACCTTCTGAGTTTTGGCCAACTTAAATTGTAAAGTTAATTTCATGTTTATTCCTGGAATCAATATAGCAAGTGAAAGGCGGACAAGCTTTGGAGTCAGACTGATTTGGGGGTGGGATAAGGCTACATGTCTCTATGGCTCCTAGCGCTGTGACACTGTGGCCTGTTCAAGCACTGTCAGTGTGACTGCAGTGCTGATGCTCAGATACAATGACAGGGAAGATGGTGATGGCTGTGGCCATATCTCATTGATGTGATCTAGGCCAGGTTTTAGTTAAGGGTAGAGAGCTCCCAAAAAACTTCCAGGATCACTTACTTTCAGGATCAATTACAGGTTTGATTACAGCTGGGGTGGTGGGAGGAGGAGAGAAAATAAGAGGGTTGATGAGCCTCATGTGTGTTTCTTTCAGATCAGCAGATGTAAAACGTGCTATTAAGCTGTGAAAGGTCTGGTATTAATGCTGGGTCAGAGACAGGCAGAGAGAGAGAGTGGAAAAATTAATTGTAACTTGGAGAGAAACTGTGACCCTGCCTGATTTGACTTGCTGTAGGCTGAGACGAGGAGTTCTCTTCCAGGTCCCATCCTTCCCAACCTCCCCTGAAGTGTTATACAAGAGCCAAACTTTAGTACCAGAGGTAAGAAATCTACCTCTGATGCTGTCATGTGTGAGCAGATGCCAGTGTATGTTGCTTGTGTTATCTGAGGTTGGAGCTTCTCGTGGAAATGTTTGCTCTGAAGCTTATATTGGTCAAAGGACGATGTTTGTTCAGTTTACGCTGTGCTGGGACTGCTGCTAAGAAGAAATTAAACTTAGAAATCCACGAAAGTACTCTGTACTCAGTCATCCTTTTCTTTGTTTTTTTTTTTTTTTAGTATTCCTGCCTAGAGTTTATTTTAGTCTCTTTGCATTTTTGAACAGGTGAATCTAAATAACACTTAGAGTATTTTTTTTATCAAATGTTTAGGCTAATATTGTGAAATGCACTGTCCATCTGAGTTCTGCTTGCAGCTCTTGGTATAAAAAGGACCTTTGAGTTGGGGCAGACAGGTAACACATACCATTTCTTATGCTCTTGTAACTGGCCTTTCATCAAAATTTAATTAAGAGCCTACTAATAATAAGTCAGTAAAACTGTTTTTACTTTGAAGCAAAAAGAAGAGGCACAATGGTACAGTCAACCTTTCCCATTGCAGGACTTCAAACCTTATTAAAACCTTAGGCAAATTCTACTGAAGTTAGTTTGAAGTCCAATGGGGTCTGATAGATGGGGGTCTCTGTTATTACTTTACTTATAATTTCTGAAGTATATTTAGAATTTTAAACATTATATATTAAAAGGTGGTGGTAATCAACAGAAATTTGTACAAAGACAATAGATTTTAGTTTAGAGTTACTCTTCCAATAAAGATATCTGTATGCATGCCTTAATTATAAATTTGAGACAAAAAATTAGTCTTTTTTTATCTCTTGAAAAAAAAAAACCCCAACATTTCTGATCATAATGAACATGTGCCAAAAATGGATTCTGATACTGCATCTGAAGACTTTTTTTTTTCCCATGACTTGGACTTATCTATTATTTCATTTTTATTAGTAATCCTAACTTTTTCTTAGAATTGGGACATGCAGTTACTTGTTATTTCCTTGACTTACCCCATCATTTTACAGAATAATTTTTTTTTGTCAAGAAACCTGCTCTGACTTACATTATGCAATTTAAATATCAAGTATGCAATTTAAGTATCAATTTGATTAATATGCTAGAATTGTTATTGGTAATGCTAACCCCAAACAGATCTTTTTTACTTATTTTTATCTGTTTTTTAGAGTTTCCAGTGTTATTCTTTCTGTTGTTTTGGCTCTTGGTTAGGAAAAATAAATTAATCTCTTTTTCTCAAGTAAGCCTTTAGGGAATCCCATAGTATATTTGGCAAGATTTTAGGGGATTTGTTTTTATCCATGGATTTCTTGATCTCTTCACTAATAAACTCACCAAATTTGAAGTCTTAAATCCTTGGAAAGGAGTTTTGCCTGAAAATGTCAATATCAATAAAGACTGAAAAGGGCACTGGAGCAAACCTATGAATTCTGCCAGTACCAGCAGCTATTACCTGTGCTGCCAGGAGTGAGGAAATTAAGAGCATATCAGTCCTGGAGAATTACTCTTGAAATGATGAGAAAAATATGTACTTGCTCCCTGCCAGATTCCAGTGATGCCAAATATCTGATCAGGCGAAACCAATGTTTTTAGATTTTGATACCCAGCATTGGGCTTGATTTTTTTCAGAGGTTAAGTGGCCTGTGGCTTCTAGTGACTTTACACTTTAAACAAAAGTATCTCTGTGTCTCCACAGGGTTATGTATTGCCCTGTTAAGGATGGGATGTAACAGTAAATACTACCATTTGATGATATTCTCCTGAAGTGTCATTCATGCTGGTTGCACAACTATAACCTCATTTTGGTAGATGCTAACAGGGGCTGGAGTTCAGTGCATTTTTGATGGCCTGAGCTTGTATCTAGGGTGACACCTTTTTCAAACTGTAAAACTTTCCTCCTACTACCTAGTTTGATCTAGCAGTGGAGAAAAGACATCTCTTTTCAGAGGTTGCAACATCCGTAACCTTAACACTATGGGCTAAACAAAAAAACCTGAGTAAAACCCACAGTGGCTATGCTCAGCAGAGGTCTTTGGAGAAGGTTCAGACCACCTACTTGAGGTGCTGGAGGCAGATGGATGGGGAATGCAGCACTTGGGTCTAGAGGGCCACTCAGGACTGCTGCAGTGCTGCTTGATCCTCACTAGCTCTGGTGAGTGTACCTCACATCCCTGCATTCACAGAAGTTTCTTGGTCATTTTGCTTCTCTAGAAGTCCCTAGAAATCTTTTGCTCAGCCAGAAGGGACAGTGTTTGAAAGGTTGCCTCTCCAGGATTATGCATGCATTTTTCTGTAAGATGAGTTGCTATGTTTTAAAAAAAAAACAAAAAACCCAGACCCTTCAAAATTTAAGGAAGCAGAATTCAGGTTTGTCCTTTTCCAGTGGGCATCATAGCCTCTATGCAGCAGAGGCTAAAGTAGGTTTTGCATTTTAGTCTTTAGGTGGAGCGAACCTCAGCTTCATGGCTGAGCTCTGGCTGATCACTCAAAAAAAGGAACAGAAAACACATAAACCAAGAATAGCATAGTCACTAGGAAGGTGATAGGCAATATGGGTTTGAATCTCCTCAGGCTAGTAGAATTTGAAGCCAGTGTTTCCATTTCATGCCTGGACGAATGTTCTAACCACCATGATGCAAAGAAGGCAGCGGTTGCCATCTCTACCTCCCCTGGTCATGGTTCTGTATCAGCTATGATGCATGGGATGACTCAAGTCCCATGTGGGTGAAAATTCGTATGGACCTGATCTGGGCTCCAGGGAGTTCAGATGCAGTCAGAATATCTGGATGTCCTGAAGTAGCACTCTCCATGTCAAGGCATTTGGGAATATCCTTCAGACAGCACAGGGATCCTGTATGCTTTTGTGCAGGCTGGGGTCTATGTTCTAAAACAAGTGCTTATTGCACTACTTAACAGGTCTGAATCTTGTCCCTTGGGGTATGTTTAAGTTTCACAAAAGTGACCAGAGAAGACCCCTGCTGTATAATCATAGAATTGTTTAGTTTGGAAAAGACCTTTAAGATCATCAAGTCATTACCCTAATCCTGCCATCCCACCACTAAACCATGTCCCTAAGCACCTCCTCTACCCGTCTTTTTAAATACCACCAGGGATGGGGACTCGACCACTTCCCTGGGCAGCCTGTTCCAGTGCCTGACAACCCTTTCATTGAAAATTTTTTTCCTAATGCCTGATCTAAACCTGCCCTGGAGCAACTTCAGACCATACCCTATAAAATGACAACTCTGGAATGATCCCTCTGGTAGTCGTTGCTCCCAGTAAAATGCAGGTGCTGCCTAAGGCACAACTAATTCTGTCTGTATTTGTTAGTGGTGAAAGTTTGCCTTGCTAAGGTTTGGGGAAAACAAAAAAATTTTTTTTTTTTTTTTTTTTTTTACACAAAAACATATGGAGCCACAGAACAGCCTAGGCTCACCCAGGTTTGGGGGTTCGGGGGTGTGTGTGTTTTGTTTCAAGAAAAGGGGTTTTTTTCTACTGAAAAGTGTGGTAAGTTTCCATGTTCTCTGAGGCAAGTGGAATTTACAGGAGTTTACAGGCTCTTCTGGCGCTCTCTGAGCTGGAAGGTGCTGGTAGCAAAACTGTTGTTTATTTCTGAGGAAGTCTGCACTTTTCTCTTTGTTTTTGTTTGCTGAGACAATATAAAGCCCGTCTAAGAGCCCTAGGCCAGCAAATCTGTGCAGACAAAATCCATGAGTCAGGACATGCAAGCTGACTTGCGTACTCCCTAGAATCCACACCGGCTTGTCAGCAACGTGCACGGGTCACTTGGTTTCTGACTAAGCTGTAGCAGCATTTAGATATGGAGTATGAAAGCAGAAGCCCAGAGACGTGATTCAAGCAGTGAATCTATGGGTAAGAAAAATTAAATTAATTGCTGAGTGTAATGCATGCATGCTTCTGCAGTCTAGGAATCGATGTGCTTTTTATGATATTTTTGCTACCTACATAAATGCTAGCACAGTCAGGGAAAACATACAGAGAGGTTAAAAATAGCACCTGGGAATTTACAGTAAGAGCTTTTTTTTATTATTTAAAAGGGTCTTCTTGTAGTGATTAGAAAAATACACATTCTTAAAACCTCTTATGTTGTTGCAGTTGCTCTGACTTGCTGCTTTCTCCTTTCAGTGTTTCCAGGAGCTTCAGCCGATATGTTTCACTTCTAAAAATGAAATGCAACATTGTCATGTCTATGCACATCTTACTGAGGAAAAGGAATAGATTTTTTTAGAAGCAGTAATTGGAATAAAAGTGTGTAACTGAACAATACTCCTTTACTAGCAATGAACCACTTGACAAACAGAATCAACTGCTGTTGTGGCAGGAACGTAGCCCTGTAACCTATTAGAAATACAACAAGGCTGTGATGTCTTTGTGAACTTCCTTGAGAAAAGCTCTCAAGCACAGGTTAATTCTATGCCTTTCGCAATTCATGCCTGAATTACTTAATGCAATGGAATTGTTTAGTACGCAGCTTGACAAATATGACCAATTTTTTTAGAGATTTCTGTGAGAGCCTGACAACGTGACCTGACGTCTGTCAATGTCAGAACAGCATGCCAGTTCAGGAAACTTAAAAATTGCCCACAAGTCATACGTGTTGTGTTATCAAAGGATTAGCTTGCACAGAGAAGCAGAGTGATGAAGCATAGAACTCTTTATGGTCCAGTTTTATTGTTGTTGGTTTGGTTTGGTTTGGGGGGGGGGGGGGGGGAGGAGGAGTTAGTATGTATTTGAATACCAACTTTCTTATTTGATATTATTTTCCCCCCTCCTTTCTCTGCCTCTGGCAATAAATGGTGTGGTCTTGCTTCGTAGCATGAAATTGGAGGATGGGAACAGTGGGTTCATCTACCAAGATAATTGAGTAACGGGGCATCCTCCTTTCAAGAGAAGAATTCCCATGTATACGGACTGTTAAATTAGCCTGCCTGCCTTTGTGTTGAGGGTCTGCTCTCCCGGTACTCTGTGCTACAGAAGGGTTAGTTTGCACTCAGACACTGCTGGGGCGTGAACAAAGTGACTTCACTGATGGGAAAATGACCTCAGTCAGTGGATAGACAGTAACAGAGCCTCCATATAGGATTACTAGCGCTAAGACAGCACAGTCATAAGCAGAAGGTGTTCCTCTGCCTTAACTGGGTCTAGAAGTCAAGCATGGCAGACGAGGGCTCTGTCATTCACCATTAGTTGGACTGTGCCTTTGCATCTTTGTTTGTTTGTTTTGTTTATTTTCTTAGTGTTGGATGATACAGATGCTTTTGCATTCTGCAAGTGGTGTTATAGGCTTTAGGAGTACAATGTAGTTCCATGCACTGATTCATGAGGTAATGGTGACAGCAACAATTGTGAGACACAGCCTTTTTTTTTTTTTTTTTTTTTATGATAGATTTCAGCACAGGTAATGTGGAGCTCAGAGCAGCAGGGAGAACTCAGAGGGGAGAATTGTGAGCTACGGACCACAAAACTGTGGACTATAAGGACTTGAGTAGCTGAACTCATGCTGTCAGTAGGGACACCTTTCACAGACTTTGGGGGGTATTATAGCTTACTGATGTGATTTTTGCTTTTTGAGAATTTAGCATCCACTTCCCTTAGCAACAGAATTTATGCTGGGTGAGCATAGGCTGTTCTGTGGTCCCATATGTTTCTGAGGTCATGCCATAAAGCAGTTGTGGGAAAAAAAATTATATTTAGGTAGTGTAGATAAGTAAATCAGGGGGGTTGTTTTCCAGCAGCTCTTGAATGGTTAAGATGAGCATGAGAAAGCAGAGGTGGAGAACCTCTCTGCAGCCTTTCCATTGACATCAGGAAAGGTTTGCCCTTGAGACATTATCCTGTTGTGGAACAAATGTCAGTACTTTGGGATCATGTTGGTGCCAACTTGCTGTTCAGCTTAGCTGAACAGGTTTTTTTAATTTTTTTTTAAAATGTGTGTGTGTAGGGTATTTATCATAGAGCATTTGTAGTTTCCTTCCTTGAAGCTTATTTTAGCCCATGACTCAGGCGCTATAAACACTGGCACTTGTTGCAGAGCTCCTGCACAGTCTGTCTGCTTACCAACGTGTATTTAAATCATCCTAAAGAATAGCTTTCTGCTGTCGTGGGAAGCTGACTGCCCCATCCAGTTTGCAGGGAAAGAAACAATGGTGCAATTTTTTTCTGTGCTCCTCTGGAAGTAAGCTGTGATTTGGGAATGATATGGCAGCTACTTCCCTTGAAAGAAGAGCAGTGCTTGGTTGCCTGAAAGATGATGTGCTCTGCTTCTGTGGTAGGAAACAGGTTCTCTGAGGGGATTCTTGCCCATCAGTGGGTAAGGAAATATGTACAAATACAAAGATCTAGGGGACTTGGTGGTATGTGTTTCTTTCCATTTAATTCTCCTTTGTAGCAGATTTCTGCCCTCTACAGAACAAAAATCTCAGAGCCACAGGAAGAGGTGGTGTCTCAAAAGTGTTATAGTGACAATATAGCTTTATCACAGAGTGACGAAGAATTGGGCCTTTATAGTGTGCTGCTGCTCCCTCTGCTCTGGCACTTTCTGAGACAGCGACCTGAAGGATAAGCTTCAGATGGCTGATGAGAGAATGGGTAATGCTTTGCTAGCTTAGGTCTCATGCTCATGAAGGAGAAACCAGCAGAGGTCATCCACAACTCAGAGCCTTGAACACTGTCCCCATGAGTTTCCTAATTAGACACTAGTGGGTCTTCTCAGGCAAGATTAGGGTGTGAAGAAAGAAATCATGTTACTCTTGAAGAGTTAATGGAGGAGGTTTGGACTAGATGATCTCCCGAGGTCCCTTCCAACCCTTGCGATTCTGTGATTCTGTGAGTTGAACCTTACGTGCCAGGCCTTCTCCTCTTGGGACGTGACAAGCGGCACCTTTTATTGTGGTTTGCCTTACAGAGATGATCAAGGAACTGAGAGCTGATGGCGGCAGCAGGAGCAAGTGGGGATTGTGGTCATACGTGACATCTGAGTAAACTAGGTATGGTAGCTGTAGGGCTGGTGTCCCAAACATAGTAGTCATGCTGTTAATAGAGTTTAGAGATGTACTGGAGATGGCATTTTGCCCCTGAATAGCTGACATAGTGACTTCGTTAGTGTGATTCTTGCTGCCTGTTGATGTACTGCTGATATGATATTGCCCAAGCATTTTACCTCACAGGACTGTTGCTTGCTACAGGTGAATGCTCTGCTTGATGTCTGGGCTTTTGAATTATTACTGTATTTTAAAGCTGGATGACAGCATGTGCAAGATTTCTTTCTGTACATGTGTCTCTTAGCCTTTTAGTTTGGTAGTCACCTTGTTGCCAAGGGGATGTCTTAACATTACGCTCCTTTGTTAGTGCATGATTCTCTGATTGATTCTTTAGGAAACTGCAAGCTCAACTTGCCGTATCATTTGCAAAACTAACAATCACAGCCTAAAAATAAACTCATTTCCTGATAGATTGAGGTCACCCTTTAGAGTGGTTGCCTCTTTCCACCTGGATCGAAAGTGCTTGGAGAAATGTTCCAAGTAAAAATTAACAGTAATTGAGCAACAGAGTTTCCATTTCAGCAGAACAGATAGAGTTACTAAAACAGACGTACAGAGCTCATTAGCAAAATAAAAGGCCTTGACATACTCTGTCACAAGACGGTGAAATTGCTCTGCGGTGAGCCGTGCCAACGTGGGTTTGGTTGCGAGGGAGTGCTGCCCGGAGTATCTCAAGGAGCTTGCCTCTTGCCAGATGTGCTCGAGGAAGGGTTCTTGCTGGCAGATGCTCTTGCAGAGATGTGCTTAATTTGTGCACCTTGCAGTCCCTAGCTCTCTTTTACCTTTCAGGCTGTTTAACCCCTTGTTTTTTTCTGGCTGCGCTAAATCTACAGGGCAAGCTATTGTCCGTCTGTAGCTGTTCTCTAGCAGAGACCCTGAAGCCAGATCATATTGGCAGAATCTGATGTAACAAGGAGTGAGTTTAGTCCAAGTAATGAATTTAAACAAATAAGAGATTTTATTTTCTGCACTTTTTTTTTTTTTGCTGCATAGTCCCCTGTTAACAGTTTAGTTAAGTGACAGGCTTAGGGGGTTGTTGTGGTTTAACCTGGCAGGCAGCTGAACACCACACAGCACCTTGCTCGCTCCCCTCCTCCCTCAGTGGGATGGGGGAGAGAATCAGAAAAAAAATGAAACCCAGGGGTCATAAAGACAGTTTAATACAACAAAAGAGGAAAAGAATAACAATAATAATAATAGAATATACAGAATATACAACGCAAGTGATGCACAATGCAATTGCTCGCCACCAGCTGACCAATGCCCAGCCCATCCCGAGCAGTGATCACTGCTAACTCCTGCCAAGCATGACATCCCATGGTCTGGAATAGCCCTTTGGCCAGTTAGGGTCAGCTGTCCTGGCTGTGCCCCCTCCCAGCTTCTTGTGCACCTGGCAGAGCACAGGAAGCCAAAAAAGTCCTTGACTAGTCTAGGCGCTATTTAGCAACAATTAAAACATCGGTGAGTTATCAACATTCTAGTACTAAATCCAAACCACAAAATGCCAGCTACTAGGAAGAAAATTAACTTTATGCCAGCCAAAACCAGGAGAGGGATCTACAAAGCATGATCTAAATTTTGGCTGACACCAACAGATCATGAAATATGATACAAATTTATCTGAACCATTGAAGAGAAAGCATTTGTCTCCTACACTGTATATTTTCCATTCACATGGACTCCATAGTAATAGCAATGAGCTCTTTTGCTACTCTCCCACTGTTTATTTTCCTTAGCTTGATAACAGCAATACTGTTTCATGCTATGAGCTGCTGATGACAAGCTGAGGGGGAAAATTGTCCTTTCTCTTTGAATAGTGCCTTCTATTTCACATCTAACAATTAGAAGCTACAGAAATCAGGATTATTAAATAGTCTGACAGTCAGCATGAAGCAATGAAGTGCAGGGGAGACTAAATGGAAATGAAGGCAAGGCAGGCAGCAACACACCATCAGCAATAGCAAAGAACCTTGTATTCCGCATTGCCTGATGACAAATATGTCTTCTGTGCAAACATCCATAATATCTGAGGCTTGTCAGAGCTTGCCACCCATAGTCACATCTTTCCATGAATGAGATTTCCTGTTTTGTTTTATTTAAATGTTTAGTACTGGATAAAATTTGGTTTCCTGCCTTAAATAGCTTTTGTTGCTGAGACACTCCTCTTCTGTACGTTAGGAAGCCGAACCGGTTGAATGGTTTTTGGTCATGATTTCAAATATTCAAGTTCTGGTTTTATTGGTATTGGAAATTTTACCATGCATCTAGGGCTATTTTATATGTTTGTGTAATAAAAAAATTATGGTTTGGGGACCTAAAACTCCAGGAACTCAATGAACAGTGAAATTGCAATAGACAATGTTTCCCAGCATATTTAGAGGATGAACTGTATTTTGCTTTCATGAAATTCTAATAAGAAACTGCTTTCTTTGAGGTGTGTAGGGCATCAATTATACAAAAAAAAAATAAATCTAGGACATCATCACTTTTGAAAATAATCATGCAGTAATTGCTAGCACACCCGATTTAACTTTCATGTCCTAGCAGCGTCAATTGGAAATTGAACATTGCTGCCCATTGTGGGAACTTTAAAATGTATGCAAGACATATAATCTATAAGCAATTTCTAGAAAAGTATAAATTACCATTTCCCAGAATTATTGTAGAATTTGTCTTGTATGCATTATAGAATTACCACACTGAGCAGAAACTGCTCATTTGACCTTGGTTAGCTTCTGCTACACTGAATCTGGGTACCAGATCAAGTGATTGTATGCTCAGGGCCTGTTGTTGAAGCCATTTGCTTCCACGTTATGTGTCACCTCTTGCTTGTGGGTCACAGACCCAAGCCTGGCCTATTCTGTTTTAGGACCTTTTTTGATAGGGCCCTGGAATAAGAATGTAAAACAAGCTCTGCTTCCACGTAATCTGAAATTATACACTGCACAAGCCAGTATTCCCAGTCAAAACTTTTAACTTCAGTATTTTAAACTGGACTCTTTGTGTAGGCAGAGAAGTGTTATAGGCTTCTGACTTCACTGGCAAGACTTTTGCTGGTTAATTCTTTGCTGGAAAGTGGAGAAATGGCAGTATATGACAGATATGCCAATTCTGACTAGCTTATCACCCTCCTTTGACTACAGGGTCATATGGAGTGTCGGTGTAGTACTGAATGTGCTGGCAGTAGTATGATGTTTCTTCAGTTCCTTGTTGATGTTGTTGCATAAACACTTCTTTGGCTGCTACAAGCTTTAAATCTTTTCTAATGTCATTTTATAAAGGCTACGTGCTTTTTGATCTATTTGTGTGCTGTGACAAAATTTCAGTTTTTGGCAATATTTGTCAAAACGATGATATGTTCATCCAGAAGCTTGGGATATGCTGTGAAAAGAGAAGTGATTGAATTAATATGAGGGTTTTTTTAAATATGCGGAGAACACTGCACAGCAGTGCTAGATAGATAACCTTGTCACTTGTGCGCTCTTTCAGCTGGACAGCTAACTCCTTGCCCTGAGACTGAATAATTTTAGAGTTCATGTAAAAGCAAACAGCCTAGAAGTTTATGATATAGATATGGTAACTATTCAAAAAGCCATATAGTACCTATGTGTAGCTTTTTGCATTTCAACATGTGGTCCCTATGGTGGTGGTATTGATTGAGCAACGTTGATATGAGTCAACAACTTTGCTCTACCTTTCCTTGGAGATCTTTCTTTTCTAACTTCTGAGGCATGGTAATAAAATACTGTATTCCAATGGACATGAAAACAATGTCTTGAGTATTATATGCTGCTCTTCTACCCCATCTCTTCTGATTTTGCTTTCAAAATGTGACACATCTGAGATGTGGAAAATAAAACTGCTCTTCTCCTCAGCGCCCTTTTCCCTATAATGTGTCTGTTCTTTTTCCATGTAAGTAATAAGAAAATCACAGAGAATGTAATCCCTCTGAAGTTTTATTTTGAAGAATCTCAGACTACAAATTTATCTGTTCTTAACCAGATACTTTAAACTGCCTTAGAAAGCAATCTCTGTATGCAAGTATTGCGATATGAACCGTGTGTGACACTGACTCTAGTGGAAGGAGTATGAAATATAGCCAGGCATTTATAGTGGTTGCTTCAAAACCTGCCGTTTGCTACTAGACATTATTTTTCAAATGCATACTTTTGTAGTCATGTACACTACAGATAATGTAATGATGATCTAATTTGTCCATAGTGCCATTCTATAAATTCAGTTTCACGTGACTAGGACGCTATAGTCTTCATATCCTGTTCTTTTTATGCAATCTGAAGTATTTAATTTTGGTTCTGGCTAGTTTTCCATTGGTGTTTCTAGAGATAGAAAATATTCATGCTTATCCACTGCAGATTAAACTCATATATGAGTTAAAAGTGTTGGTACATGGTGGAGTAATTGTTTTGATGTTGCTTTTGCTAGTAATACATATTGAAAATCTTGATAAAATATATTCAATGCTTGATGAGTTAAAGCTGTTAGAAAGGTGTTTACTGGAATCTGACAGATGTAAAAAAATGCTATCAGAATGTGGAATTGAATAATTCATTTGGTTTTGTTTTTCTTCCCTTCATTTCAAAGCAATTTCCTATCTATAATTGCTTTTCATTTGAGCTGATTTCCAATATAACAGTGTCATGAATTGGGCTATTGATGGATATATAACATCTTGGTGCCTTCAGGGAACAGTTTATAATTTCTACATTATCCAATTTTACTAAAATTTAACACTGCTAAATCCATATTCTACACTGAATCTTGCAGGTATATTTCTGTTTCCTTCGTATCCACAGAAGATCGCTATGCATGGTAGTGTTCAGCCTCTGAATACACACTACAGAGCTTGGCATTCCCCCTGTAACAGTAACATGTAGTTTGAAGTATAACATATCTTTTCAGAAATATATATAAACATATGATAAATATGTACACTTCTTGACAAATATATACTCCTCTGTCCTCCAAATTCAGTGGGCAGACTGATTATGTAGCATTTCTCAGCTTAAGACAGGGTTTAAAATTACTGCAGTAAATCTGCTGCCAGATGTTTCATTTCTGCTTCATATAGCAAGCAGTTCATGCATAACTAACGATACCTAACGTGGACTGAAAAGACAGGAAGAAGGTAGAAAGAACGGAAAACCTATTATCACTCCTTTCAATGATATTATATTGAGTTTTGACCTTGTTAGAACTGTCATAACCCATACACACCCATATGTGCAGGGAAGCAGAAATAAACAGGATGGAGGTGGGGGGAAACCTGTGGAGGCTTGAAATACCAACACCCAAATTCTGTAGTCATGGGGAGTAAAGCCAGCTCAAAACTCCTTAGCAGAGCAAGTAAATGTCAAAGGTGGCAGTGTGGAAGAGGGGATCTGGGAAGCTATGAGGGGATGATGAATAGGGGCTAGTGTGTACAGCAGCTGGAAGAAGGAAGAAACCTCAGGAAGGTGGGACTGTGGTGAGACAGAAGAGTCCCCTTTTTAACACCGGACCCTCGCCAGATCTAACGGCAGACTATGGCAGTCAGGCCTAATCTGATCTCTGAGAGACACCCTTCCCTTTAGCTGACAACTGTCCTCCTTGCTGTCCATTAACAACAAAGGCATTGCAGTTAGAATAGATGACTCTGGGAATTAGTCTCTTCCCTTGGTGCCATCATCTTGGAGAGCTGAGAATGTACAGAGTCTAGCTCAACACTGGGGAATGTTTTCCATTTTGGGTAGAAGTCAACCGTTGGGAGTCATAAAGTTATTTGAATTTTCAAATTTGAAATTCAAATCTTGGGATTTTCTTTCTGTTAAAAAGAACCAGAACAAAACACTGAGAGGAATTGAAGGAGGTGTTCCAGGAATCCTTTTAGGATTTCTTCTCTCTGTAAGATACTGCCAAAGAAGTAGGTTGCTTGCAGACCTGAAGTAAAGAGAGGAATTGTGTGATAACGAGAGATGTGTCAAAGCAGAAAGGTTCCAGGGAGTAGGGGTACGATTGCCTCATTCAGTTGGGGGAAAAAATAAACTTAGCAAGAGCAAAGAAAAGGGGTGATAACTGGTGCAAATTGAAAGTCACAACTGCTTACTCACGGACACAGTAGCGTGACAGACCACAGCAGGGGATGTCTGAGGTCCTCTGATACCTCACCCAGGGCTCCGTGTTGTATTTTGAGGGTACCTGAAGAGTCAGACTTTACATTACTGAACTCAGAGGGGTCACAGTTTGTAAAATTTTAGAGCACTTGCTCAAAATAGGGGAAACCTAGAAAACCATGTAATCAATTTAATAAAGTAGATGCTAATTATTATAGACTGTATCTGGTTCATAGCATAATGTTGCATACAGGGAAAGGGTTCCAGTATCTACGGGGAAATGAAACAGCCTTGGTCTCTCAGATACCATTATTCTGAACTGGGAGATGGCAGTGTCACTCCTAGGGTGCTCTCTGCGTCCAGTTCTTGGTGGTGTCTCTGCATCTTCTTCTGGAATTCATTGAGCTTTCAGAGGCGGGACAGAAAAAGGCGCATTTGCAAATGTACTCAGAAATTTCTCTGTTGGAGCTGAATTAACTCCTCCTTTTCAGTGCCACCTCTGAAGAGTCAGAGGAAGGTCCAAAACAGTCCTTGCAATGCTAGAATAAAATGGAAAACAACATAAAGACCAGAACAAGTAGCAATCGATAACAAAAGAAATGAAAAACAGTGTGTGCGTTTTCCTGGGAAAAACAACATATCAGGGCAGTTATGTTATTAAAATAGTTTCTTTTTTTTTTTTTTTGTTACTGGTGAGGTTAATGCAATAGATTATTAATCTGGGGGCTTCTGCACAGACCAAGATGTCACGTTTTAGTGCCCCACCTCTGCTGCAGCATGCAGGGAGCAGAAGTCTGCTGAGGAAACAGACTAATTATCATGCCAATGATTTCTATTTAATATATTTAACTGTGTTTTTCTAGGAAAAAAGGCAGCTACTAAGGAATACACCCCAGTATGATTAACTTCTCAAAAGTAGGTCAGCCAAGTTTACATCTCATGCTTTGACCGGCGCAGAAAACAAGCATGACGCTCTCTTAGTAGAGATGTGCAAGTGCATCATTCTGGGACCTAAAGCCACTTTGGGCTTCTTTTTGGGGAGTTACCTAGAACTGTGATTAACTTTTTGGAAGTGTATTATTTTTATTTATATGTAAATAATCTTTTCCTGACAGTTTTTACAGAAGAAATTCCAGTTCAGGCCTTTTAAATAAAACAGAGCAACAAAATAATGTGTATTGCATATGGGATGAACAAATTATTCAGGACTGTTCAGGCTTTCAGTCAAACAATGAGTGGGATTCCTACATCTTGCATGATGATTTTTCAGTCTCTGATTCCCACTTTGCTTGTATTCAGCCTCTATTTTGGTTGAGGTTTTTGCTTCCAAACTATATTTTTTTTAGCAACCCGATGACTGCAATTAAATATCTTTGTCATCAAGGAATCCAAGTAAAACTGGTTTCCTTTTATTCTTTTTCTTGAAAAATTCTGTCAGTGGTGCCTTGTCTTTTGTTTGTCACTGCATCAATCACACTCTCATTTTACATTATATTGAGCCTATTTGCTTACAATAACCCATCAGCAGCAATCAAGGCTGTGAATGGATTTTTTTATCTTTGTATTGATATGGGACTGGAAAGACAAAATGAAGAAGACTGCAGCATGAGTGCTTCTCATTCAGTCAAAATAGTCCATATGGTCCAGCTGCCAACATCCTGTCACTTTGACTAAATTCACGCCTATGAAACTGTTGTTTTCTTACAACTCTGAGCAAAATGCTGAATTCAAAGACCATTGAATTTGGGGCAAATACAGGTCTGGATCTGATTTATGCAGCTGGAAGTCTTCCCTTTCTGCGAGCAGGCTACTAGTAAAAGGCAAATGTGATATCTGTAAACAGAACGTTCAAATGCTTGGACTTCTTTAAAGAATTTATAGCAGAAGTTACGGACAAAGGAGACTTGGCTTAATATACTATAGCTGGTTTTCCTAATGCAGTTGACAAGCTACATGCCTGAAAATCAAAGAATCTAAGTTTCTGCAATCTAAGAGATAATGCCCTTACAAGGATAAAAACATATTAAAAGCTAGGAAACTATGACAAGTCAGAGCATTAGTGGGACCTTAGAAGAATCTGTGCTGGGATCTGCAGTGCTCAACATCTTAGTAACTGGTTTGAATAGCAGTGAAGTACCAAAATTTGTGGTTGACACCAAATGATTTAGAATAGTAAAGGCTGAGTGGAGAGAGTCACAGAAGCATTTGCTGATACCAAAGAAGAAAATAACAGCTGAAATTTGATCCAGTTAAATTTAAAACAAGGTGGGGGGAAAAACAATCTAAATCCTGAGTGCTCTGTGCTGGCTCTGGGTCAACCTGTATTGGTCTCTGGGAATAGGATCTTGGGCCAGAAATAGTTTACAAAAGCATTACTTCATTGCTTCTCAGGGAGGTCGGGGTAAAAGCAAACAATGCTAGAAGAATTAGCAGTCAGAGTACAGACTGTTATATAAATCAGTGTTTCTTCTACTTATGAAATGCTTTTTTTGCATTTTGGGTTGTCTAGTTCAAAAAGATCTGTTATGGCTGGAAAAGAAAGGATAGCCCAGGATTAGGAGCCTTCATTCTGGAGAGAGATGACAGAAGGCCACATAGATGTAAGCACTATGCAGAAGATGAACCAGGAACAACTGTTCAGGGTCTTACTAGAGGAGCGAGGAAGCACTAAGTGAACTTGACAGGCGAGGTAATACTTGACTGAGCGTGCGATAACTCTGCAGAACTCCTTACCATGGGACGTTGTAGGTACCATTTTATGTCAAAAATTTGATCAAGGAAATTCACAGAAGAAAATCCATGCTGGCAGTTAAATTCAAGAGCACCACTACTGTTGCAGGAAGCTTTTGTGCCAGAAAGCACTGGAGGCTGAACAACAGTTCTGGTGGAGCGTGATGTGCTTCCTGCCCCCTCAGTATTTTTCTCAGACATCTGCAGTTTGTCTTTTTTAATTATAAGCATCTTGGGCCTGACCTGGTGTAAGTAAAGATGAAGATCAACAGTTATTTCTTTGCTTAAAGACTCGCATTTTTGTAGCTTTCAGTGTATTTCGTTATATAGCAGGACAACAAAATCTTTGCCAATATACCCTACACTTACAACCAAAAGCACATGTATTTCTTTCTTGTCTGTCAACTGGAATGTACTTCACCAGATCCAGATGTCTCAGAGAGGAAAAGTGAAGCTGCTGAGGAGAGGGAAGAGAAGACTTTTTTTTTTTTTTAATGGTCTTTTTGTCTTCATAAAATACTGATTTTCTTTAAAAAAAAAAATTTAAAAAAAAGAGTAAGGCAATTGTTTTCCCATGTATTTTACAGATGTTTCCCAGAATAGCGTTTTAAAATACTCTGTTGATCATTCAAGCCTTTCAGGATCCAAGAAATTTAATTTTGTTTTCTTTTTAAGGATTTGGGGAAATGGGGAGAATAGTGATAAGTTAATGTTATGAACCTGATGTCCTGGCTCCTAAATTTCTTTTCTGTTTCACTAGTCTGAAATGCTGTTGATAGAAAAGGGAACTCGAGGAGATGATGGAACAGAAGGAAATGCTTTGTGAAGCGACATAAAACTTCTTTATAAAGAAGAACCTCTTTGTTCTTCCGGTGATAGCTCACATGAATAATCTGGGCTAGAACTGTGACTGAAGCAATAGCTACTTGTTTGAAAGTGCAAGCATCCTATGTAACACTCATCAAAACAGTTGGGTTTAGGCTAATTTTACTTCTCTCTCCCTACCCCCCACCCCTTATTCACTGTCATGTGGAAGGGGAATAACAGATGACTGTACATGAAATGGTGGCTTGGGACTCTATGTGAACTGGAAAAACTGCAAATACATGTAATTTGGGTATATAACACGGATTATCCACACACAAATGAGCACTAAATGAATAGCCTATCCTAGTAACAACTCATAGGAATGAGTTCAGACTTCAGATGGTATGCGTTTTTCTTTTTATTCCACTGAGGAAAACCAGTAAACCTTTATGTCTGTTACAAATATTTAGATGGGGGGGGGAAATATTCTATTTTTTTTCTAGAATTTTTGGGCACTTTTTTGCAGTCTGCTGAGTCTAAAAGTGAAATCTTTCAGTGTTTTAATTAGTGCAGTATTAGTAGTTCTGTAGGAAATTAGTTTTATGGTTGCTTGTTCATACAGATTTCATAAAAATGTGTTGTTGTTTAACCCCAGCTGGTAACCAAGCACCACCCAGCTGCTCACTTACTCCCCTGCAGTGGGAGTGGGAGAGAATAGGAAGGGGAAAAGTGAGAAAACTCGTGGGTTGAGATAAAGACAGTTTAATAAGGAAAGGAGAAGCCACTCATGCAAGCAAAGGAAAACAAGGAATTCGTTCACTGCTTCCCATGGGCAGGCAGGTGTTCAGCCATCTCCAGGAAAACAGGGCTCCATCACGTGTAACAGTGACTTGGGAGGACATACATCATCACCCTGAACATCACCCCTCTTCTTTATCTTCCCCCAGCTTTATATGTTGAGCATGACATCCCATGGTCTGGAATATCCCTTTGGTCAGCTGGGGTCAGCTGTCCTGGCTGTGCCCCCTCCCAACTTCTTGTGCACCCCCAGCGTCCTCTCTGGTAGGGTGAGAAGCAGAAAAGGTCTTGACTCTGTGCAAGCCCTGCTCAGTAACAACTAAATCATCCCTGTATTATCAACACTGTTTCCAGCACAAATCTAAAACCTAGCCCCATACTAGCTACTATGGAGAAAATTAACTATACCCCAGCCAAAACCAGCATGAAATGAAAGCTACTAAAAAGACGGCAACAGCAGCTCACATTCAAATTGTGATCTGTCATATTAGTGGCTCTTCAAGATCCACAGCCTGATTTAATTTTCTGGAATGTCCTTCCTATGAGAGAGAAGATAAAAGGCAGAGGGCCAGGATCCCTGTCAACGTCAGGAAGCAGTGAGACCAGAGTAATAACTACTCTGTGTGATCCCACAGTAAACACATAGGGAGTTGATGCTAACTCCCACCAAAGGATAGCCTGCCAGTAAGTCTTTGAAGTTCTTCTCTAGGGCCTGCGCAGTCTCAGTGTAGTATTTTGGGGGAATTTTGCACCCATCAAATTAATGTCATCTATTATGTTCCTTTTGACATGGCCAGCAGAGGAGGTTAAAAGTTATCTTTCCTGTTAGAAGCGTCTTACAAATGATCTTAGCACATGATGGGGAAACAAGATTGTGAGAGTCCCAGAGGTGACTTTTACTAAGTGAGACGCGCAATGTTGGGCAAGGTCTCCCTTCTTGCTTCTCCTTCTTTGGGCTGGGGATCGGTGATCGTGTCCTCCAGATGCTTACAAAAAAATGGCCAGGCCTGTGGTGAACATTGACCTGCAAAAACATCTCAATTTAATGTAGACTCCCTATTGTAAAGTTTTGTAGTTCTTTTGCTGATCTTGTACAACCGTAAACCAGGATGTTTAAATGACTTAAGCCTGTTCAAATGAATTACTAACAAGCTATCTCATTTCCATGTGACACAAGGTAAAAACCATAATCTTCAGAAAACACCTTTAACATAAAGTGCACTATAGTAATATGCATGGGAGATATTCACAAGATACCTTATAGGAATACAAGGTATATATGGCTTAGAGTTTGTCTGGAATAAGAATCCAGAAATGTATTTCTTTTGTGTTAAAACTAGATGGTGACAATTAAAAGGTGTGTGTTGCCTGCTTGCCAGGTCACAAGTCAAAAAGTATGTGTCCCATCTACATGACTCTAAACTGGTCCCATTTCTTCAGTCTCCTTTGCTTTGTGCATTCCCTTGCTCTTCTGCCTGGTAGTTCCCCCTGCTGATGGCCTGCTGAAGCATCTGGCTTCTGGATTTCCAGAGTTTATTGATTAGATACATTCTAATAATCTCCAGTCATCACAGCAAATCATGAATGTGCACATCAGTGACAGAGATTTGTTAAAACAGATTTTCAGTTGAGTATGAAATGTGTATCCAGATGCTCAGATGATGAGTGTCTTGGGAGCACTTATCTACAGCTTAAAATTTCACTGCATTAGTCTTACCCATGTGTCACCTCACACACACTACAAATGCACAGCTCATTAATGCTGATGTGTTTTTCTCTAGAGCTCAATAATTTCAAATCCACTTTAGTTCTGAATAACCAAGCCAAACTTTGTATTTTGCATCCAATTCATGAACCTGGTAAAAGTTTGTTTTGTTTTGTTTTTTTTTATCTGTCAGGTATTCATTAGCGGGTTGCTGACAGATTCAAATTATTGAAGAGATGAAGAAAATAGCCCCCCAGACCTCTGGTAAACTCTCTATTATAATCCAATGGATGATAAAAATGGCAAAATCTTTCTCAAAGGCTTCTGATTCTGGCTAAGGAACATCTTTGTTACCACCAATGATTTAAACCACTCTTTTTTTTTTTTTTTTTTTTTAAATCAAAATGCATTTAAAGTGCCCCTCCTGTGTAAGAAAGCACTTTCTTTTATGTTGCTTTCCTTAAAGCATGTTATGGAGATTACATCCTTGTGTTTTGGGGCTATTGTCAGCTTTGTCAGAAATCATACTAAGGAAAATTCTCACCCATTTTACATGAGACAAGATCACACTCCCTACCCGTTCAAAGAGCAGTGGAAGTACTAAAGCCTGGTTCCCTATGGGTTTGTGTCCTGCTTTCCAGGCTGCCGAGTTTACGTAGTCTCCTGCTTGGTCTGCAAATAGCAGCACATCTTGTTGCTCCCATGGAGTTAAGTGCATGTTGGTGGCAACCCATAGGCACACAGTAGCACCTTTTTTTATTTCCCAAAAGAATTATTGCCTCATCCTTAGTCCAAGCAGTAATTTGGATGTCTTTCCTCTATCCAGGATGAACCTTTTTTTTATTTTTTTTTTTTTTTAATTTGATGGATTTGGAAGTTATTATTAGCACTGATGAACACAGAGTGCAGTTGCCTAAGGTGTTTCCATAAGAAACTAGATCCTCCTCATCCTCTCCCCCAAAATGTGTGATCTAAATGAAATGCTAAAACACCTACCACAAAGACCAATGTTTTTCTGTTTTAATGTAACTTTATAAATTTTAAAATTAGAAGATGATATTTTGTATTTTGAGAACTGCATTTTAATATTCAGGTAACCTCTTTAACATTGTTTATTACATATTTCAAAAACGCGTGAAATATTCTAATAGCTTTTTCATCCTGTTCTTTTGTGTGATAGATTTTACTAGCTTGCTTAATTCTTAGAATTGATATACTGGTGAAAGTGGAATGATAAAAGACCTGAAAGAATTAAAGGATTTGTAAAATGTCAATTTTATAACTCAGTCTTTTGGAGGAAAGTAAGCCTAGTTCTTTACTCATGCCTGGGAGTTGTAAAAGTTCACCATGAACAAATGTAATGTGTGCCAGGTATCTTTCTGTCAAACAAAGGATAAAGGGACTTGCCATTACTGATCATTATTTTTTAAGAAGTAAAAAAAACCTCTTTCTTTTTTTTTTTTTTTTTATAGTGTAAGGAAGCAAAAAAGATCACAGGCTCAATTTTAAGGGAGGCAAAATAAAGACTTTTTGAGATACCTTAACATCATTCAAAGGGATACTGACTTTCTAGGACAAAGCAAGTTTCCAGGGTTATCTCTGAAGTTGTCTTTGTCGGTACGTTTGAAAGTGATGAGAAATGTCTTTTATGCTTGTCTTCTCATCTGAAAAGAAAGTACCACGACGACTGAGGGAAAGTATAGGCATTAGGAGTGTGCACAGCTGTCAGTTGAGTGGGGAGGCAAGAGTCTTTGCTCAACAAAAAATATATTAAAAGTGCTTTTTACTTTATTTTATAGCCAAGGCAATGCATTATAGCAGCATATGTGTTATGCTGCACTAATGCAGCTGCAAAGTGAGCTAGATTTAAACTCAAAAGAATGCTTCTGGAGAAGAATGTTTTTATCTTGATATAAGAAAAGAATTTTTTACAGTAAGAACAATCAACAACCTCCCCAGGGATGTGGTAGAATCCCCATCATTGGAGGTTTTCAAGATGTGATTGGGCAGGGTGCTAGAAAATCTTATCCAGGCTCCCTTTCCCGCAAAAGGCTGGATCTTTCGAGATCCCTTCCAACCTGGGCTGTTCTACCATTCTATGACTCTCCAGCACGTTTTTTCTCTACTAAATGCAGAGGTAAGAACAAGTGTTATTTGGTGGTACTCGTGACTGCATTATCCTTTTGTGTCAAAAATGAGGGAAGTATTTTGGGGGAAAAAAGTAGCTAGAAGTGTTATTTGCTATAGTTGGTAGGATGTACCACTTCTGTATCTTTATCTAAGTCTGATTAGAGTCCACAGTCTTAGTCATTTGAGGATACAGAAAAAGGAAAGCACTCTAAGTAGAATAATGTTGTTGTTCACAAATAACAGTATGTAAATCGACCTATCATGTAACTAACTTATGAGCTTAAAGGAAAAATAGAGTTATCCTCACTTGCCCAACTGCCAAGGGAGGAAAAATAATAAATTACGTGCATGGTTTTAGCCCCTGTCAAATGGAGGTTAAAGGCTTAACTTCAGTTTAAGCAAATTTATTTCATTTCACACTTGTGATAGCTTCTGTGTATATTTGGTTCCTTACCGTCTTTCAATTGATGCATGTTAATTTGTTAAGAGATGATAATAAATATGTTCACATGATTAAAAACAATTGCCATTACTTAGTATATTGGTTTTTATCACTTTAGTATCTTACCATGAATGCTCCTAGTTTCCTATGGCTGTGTAATAATGTGCTGTGTAGGTTAGCAAAACTCTCACAGTAAAGTGATGTCCAAAGAGGTTATAAACTCTCCATTCTTGGTGGTCTTTTAAAAAGAAGGTAGATAAACATCTGTCAGGGATGATGTGAAACAAGCCGATCCTGCCTGTGGATAGGCAAGGGACTAGGTGACCTCTTGAGATCTCTTCCAGTCCAAGGAGTCTATGGTTTTTGTTTAAGTAAATTCAATGAAATGCCACAGAGGGATTTGTGCTAATTTAATTAAGTTGGCTTCTAAACAAGTTAACAGATGTTTACACTTATAGATGCAACCACTTAAGGCCTAGAGTGTGCAATATATTCCAGTTCTTCACTCTTGTTTTAATTAGAAGACTTTTCCCTAAATCTAACTGCAACATGCTACTTTTATGTATCATTTATGGTGCTTTTATCCTGTCCACCACAAGTACCTTTGTTGTAGAGTTTTTTACTTCATGCGCTGTCTTTCCCCCTTTGTTTGTGCTCTCTGGTCTTCTCTCCATAGGTTTAGCAGCCTGCATTTTGGAGCTGGAGGTTTTTTACCCCTCTGAATATTTTTGTCTTTTTTTCCTTCCAGAAACTTTCCAGTTAAACTATATCTTTTTTAGAATTGTGGCTTCCCAAACTACATCAATTTTTAGGCTGAATCTTTTTCAGTACTAATAAAGCAGAATGGTATTTCCATGGGCAGCACTCTTGGTTATACATACCAGTGATTTTAAACTTGATTTCAGATGCACCTGAAGGATCTGGATGGAGATTGCATGCAGACAAGAAAAATTGACATCACATTCTTCAATTTTCATCTCCTGCAATTTTGTCGTAGATAAAATGGTTTTGCATCTTGCTTTTTATTTTTAGGTGAGACCAAGGACTTTGTGAGAACTTGACTCTTGAATATGTTGATATGCTTCTCAAGTTTTTATTCTTTTAATGAAAAGGAATCTTCTGCAAATTGTAAGGGGAATTTCTTTAATGTTTTCTGTTGTGGCTTAAATTACAGATTAAAGCAGTGGTTCTCACCACTCAAGAATTATTTGGATTCAGAGGCAGGATCATTGAATCTAGAGAGGGGAATGATTGTTTGAATTTCCTCCCCACCATTTATATGGCCTTTAAAATATGAATAATAAACGTATAGCACAAGTACCACTAGGTTATTGCTCATCACATGGAGAGAATTGTGTGAACACGTAGTGCAATCTTCTGTAGTCAACTCTATAACCTGTTTAAGACTTTGGTTGGTTGGATTTACCCATGCTCTCAATGGAGGCGTGGAAGCAAACTTAGTGTTAGCTTATTGTATTTCTGTGCAAGCACTGACACTTGTTACAGTTTCCAGTAGCCATCTACAGGGGCCATCCTTCCCACCCTGTTTTGCTAATTGCTTATGTCATCTTCTGGATATTTTGTTTGCTTCACTTTCAATCTCAGATGATTCACTGATATGTCTTTCTCATTTACCCAGGGTTAAACTAATGGCTAGAAAAGATTTTCGCTCAAATTGACAAGAATTTTTGCTTGGGAGTTTTTGTTTTTTGAGCACTTGCCAGTGTTTGGAGTTATTTGGGCCTCTGGTCCAGCTGGTGGGAAGCTTTCAGCCAGCCCATCATTTTCTTGTAGGAGCAGGGTCTCAAAACTTCAGTCTGCGTGCAGGAGCTGCAATGGATGGATTCTCTTGATCTCTAGGCATTTTCACCAGAGTAATTGCCTGCTATTGCAGGAATCTTTTCCCTGTCTAGTGACATAATTACTTTTCTTGAGGTTTCTTATTTTGTATGTGAAAGGCTTTAAGCTTATTACAGGGTGGATGGTGTGTGGTTTTGGCGAAGTGAAGCTGTGGAATACTCTAAAGTTCTTCTATATGGTTATGTTTTGTGCTGGAGGACTAGATTTGATAGTCCAGATCAGATTAGGAGGAGTCATGATCTCATTATTGTTGTTTGTAGTGCTGCAGCACCTTCCCTACTGGCACTGTAAAAGCAACAAGTGGTCCCAGTCATGAACTAAAGAATTATAAAACATAGGACTCAAAGGGTCATGTAATCCTGATTAAGCAGAATGAACTGTTCCTAAATTCCTCTGTGTTGTACGGTGCTAAGCAATAGAGTGTTTTCCAAACACTCAAAATTTAAATAAGCTGTAGCATTAGTCTAATTTTAGTAATCTCTTCTTTTTGAATCTGTTCCTGAAATACTTCGGTGTTTGTTTCTTTTCTGTCTTCCTCTTTTGTGAGCAAATAAAGTGTAGACTTATGTGATAGGGCTTTTACTCATGAGATTTCCTTTTCTGTCAACCTTTAAACCCTGACCTCACAGGTCAGTCTCCTAGAGACATCTGAGCCCAAGCAGCACTCAAGTGATTTAATGAGCAGCTGGAAACAGGGACATGGAAGGACTACATTTTGATGAAAGTTTTGATCTGACACTGCTTCTGCATTTCTACTTATTTATTTATTTATCACGATCCCTCCATGGCCATTCATTCCTGCCTTAGGATTGCCTGCTCTGTTGTGCTGGAATTTTTATTTAATCACTTTCATTCCAAAGAGAATTCAGCTCATTAAAGCAGTGAGAAAGATTTTCAGCAGAGGATTACAGGCTCAGGAGCCGTCTGAGAATGTGTGTATGCTGTGCATCTGTGTGTGTGTGTGTGTGTGTGTGTGTGTGTTGGTTAGAAAGAGGGAAGAGGAAGTGACCAAAATAAGGAAGCTCCCTTCTGTCTTCTCACATAGAAAGTAGTATGTTTTTGTGGTTTAGTTTCTTTCTCCAGTTGCCACTTCTCAGATTCTCTTGTCTGTCTGTCTCTTGCAGGGAATGGTAAACCCAGTCCTTAAAAAATCAGTATGCGTTTTAAAGTTTCACTCTGACCTCAGGCACCAGTGAGCCTTTCTGAGCTTCTTTTCCACAATATTATCTACGATAATGAACAACTGGAACTGCTTTAAAAAAAAGCTTTACAATCATAACCAGTTCTGTGTTTTTTACTTCTTTCCACAGGTCCACTGAAAGAGATCTGGAAATGGATAGTTATAAAAACAGTTTTAATCAGTAGTTTCTCTTTTCTTTTCTTTTCTTTTCTTTTCTTTTCTTTTCTTTTCTTTTCTTTTTCTTTTTTTTTAAATTTAAAAGATTTCTTTTTAATGGAATTTGTCCCCTCCCACCACACTTTTTTTTTTTTAATTTTAGCCTAAGTTTGGTTAGTTGAAGTAGGATATGAGAATAGATTAAAGTTTTTGATTAGCTTAAATTTATTAAGCTTGCTATATGAGATCTGTACTGGAACCAAGGCTGGAATATTTTCTCCTTCCACTTTAGCCATTGCTTCTATGAAAAAGTATTATAGCTATAAATCTAAGGATCTCAAGCATCTGTCTTGCTTTGCATTTGCTTGCTACACCTATTGATGGGGTCCTTTGAAAGCTCAAGTAGGCAGGGAATGACTTTGTATGCAACTTGAATATCCCTGTACAGAGAAGCATGAAGAATTCTGTTAGTTGAAGGAATAGGCAAAAAAATGTTGTCAAACCTTGACCAAGACCACTTTCCCATACCAGGGCCAGTACCTTGTTATGCCTAAGTCTTGGCAGACAGACATGTGCCCAAACCTGTGATGTAGACTTTGCAATGTCCCTAGGCAATCCTCTTCCCAGTAACTGAGGAGACATGCATAACTCATGGCTAGAGCTCATTGCTCTAACGGGCTTTAAAGAATGCCATTGGATAAATCATCTCCCAGTACATGCTGTTGCAAATCCAAAGCAAAGAGCTAAGGTTATGTACCAAACGCCTACTGCAGTGACAGGAAAAATGCTGTGAGGATATTTATGCACCCAGCAAATACACAGCATTTATTTTAACTAGTTTATGAAAAGAAACTTCTGAGTGAATGTATTTTTAAGTTGATTGGCTCTTCAATTGTTACTGTTAACTTATGGGATCATCTAAAAAGAATGCCTGTCTGAGAATGGCCCCCTGTATACAGTAGAGATAGACAGGCCGTACATGTATCCCATATGGGACACTCCCTTTGCCACAAGTTTATAGCATAGGAAGGGAACATGGAAACAGCCAGTCTGGTAACAGCACTTAAACTTACTCTTTTCTTGGTTTGTTTTACATACAGTCTTGTCTAGTTGAGGAAAAAGTGAAAATCGAAAAAGGATACATTAACAGGCTCACACGAAGAGGAAAAACAAACACTAAAGATGAAACTAGAGTGGTAAACCTAATGGGGGAGGTGGGGTGGGGGGTAGGAAGAGATGCTGCAAGGAGACAGAAAAAAAAAAAAAAAAAAAAGACTGATTGCAAAAGCACTGTGGGATTGCAGGGACTCTGAAGGGAAACGTATGAGAGAAGATCATGACAGTGGGGGCATCAGTGAGCAGCCCAAAGTGCTCATTCTGTGGTGTGACAGGCCATCTCGGTGCCTCCCCTCTCCCTAGAGTGTACTGGTGTGCCAGGGAGCCCTGGCTGGGCTGCCCCCCTCCAGCCTCACCCTGCTTCTGCATCCACATCTCTTTGTGCCAGCCCTTCCCCGCCTCCTCCCACAGAGTTGCCCCTTGTAATTGTATTTCTACCTTTCCCTGAGAGTCAGGGGCCTGTGAGATGGCCAGCATAGTGCCATGTGTCCCCATCACCATCTGAATCAGGACCCGGGGAGGGGGCAAAGGGAGCGCTGGAGAGCTATTGCCTCTGAGACTGCCAGATCGAGCTCATAGGGAATGGCTGCATATCGAGGAAAACACTGTGTGTATCTTCTATATTTGCCTTTGAGACTAGGAGTGTTATCTTATGTGATTTGTGAATGCGAAGTTGTTCATTCAGTGATCAAGAAAGTGGCTGCTGTCAAACTCAAAACAACTTTGAGCAAAAGTTAGCATGAATCCCAATTTCCTTATGAAATATTTCTGCCAGATCCAGCAAACTACTTAATTTCCTTCCAATTTCTTTTGTTATTCTGCTGCTGTTGACAGACTCAGCCTTTTTTACTCAGCTCCAGTAAATGAGCATTGTGGCTGTTGTCCTTCTCTGAAGCAGTCACTCACACCATTGGAGCTGATGTGAAGTCTTTGGTTTGGATGTCAATCCGACTGGGTCCCTACCAGCCTTACCTACTCTGATGGGCATGTATTATGACTTAGAATTTAATCAAATGATTTCTCAGTTATGCCCTGTAATTTCTAGTGGATCCGTCACAAAAAGACACGTGAGCTGGCCTGAAATAAAATAAAACCAGTGGTAACCATATTCTGCTCTAAGCTGCTGGGCCAAGGCAGGTTATTGAAAGGCTGGGATCTGCTATTTGCATTGAAGATGGACTTATTGAAGTATAACATTCAGTTATGTGTTATCAGGCTACATTGTAGAACAACCAGCACTGGATGTGATTAGAGGGAAAAGATAAGAGACCATTCCTAAACATTTTGAGACACTGAAGGAAATACATGGCTGAGGTAAACTCTTAAAGAGTCTGTCATTGGTTTATGCTGACAAATTAAAAAAAAAAAAAAACAAAAAACAAACAAACACCAAAACCCAACAGTTGGGATTGTTCTTTTCATTCTTCAGTTAGAATTCAAGTTTATTAGGGATATAAAAACCTGGAAACCTTACCACGCGATCTTGACTTTGGTTTCATCCCACCCAAACTGGGACAACTGAATTATAAATCTAGTCACACAAGGTTTTCTCTGCAGTTGACAGAAGATCTTTCAGAATGACTGAAAAGGCAGATAGTCTCCACTGACTAAAAGTAGAGTACTTAGTGCTTTAGGCAAGTGTCTGAAATTAGATAAGATGAATCTAGACCTTGAGACATCAAAAGATGTTTCAGAGGAAATCTTTCAACTACTGTTTTCTACCAGAAAAAAGCACTGGTTAAAAATAAAAACAATAACAATAAAAAAAATATATAGAAAGCTTCTAACCTATGGCAATACAATCAAGACTGCAATTTGGCCTTTAGTTATCTTCAATTTGAAGATGGTCTTGGAAACAGAGCCAAACCCACAGTCTCTGACATATGCCTCTGGCTTCCAGATTGTTCTTCCTTGCTTCCTTGCTGTGCTTCCTTGTAGAGGAGAAAAACCAGCCTGCTCCTATGCAACTCATGTAAATGTTGTAGGATTTCTGGTTTGTAGCTGGCAAGCAGATGATGATTTTATCGAAACAAAATAGCATGTCATCTTTGTTTTTGATTCCCATATGCCACTTAAGATGGTTCTCAGCTGAAAATGAGAAACGTTTTACTGCTCCCCCTGAACTCTACGGGTAGCACATCCCTGTCTGGAACATCAATACTGGGCATTTGATTTGTGATTAGCCATCTGACTACCTGCTTTTTTTCTGGGTTGACAGATTTTGGATGTTTGACTCTTCCTATGTGATCTTCTTAATGTTTTTTTTTTCTGGCATTCGAATGTGTTAATAAATTTCTTATCCACTGTCAGGTTATTGAAAACATTATTCTTGAATTATTTAATAGAAAATTAGCAACTGCTTGCTCACAGTTTTTAACCAGAAGGCTTGCTGGTATAAAAATGTTTTAATCTTCTCAGTAGGAAGTCTTTTTTTTCATTTAGGCATAAAAATGTATACTCACACTATGATCTCTTCAATTATTAGTTCTAAAAGTACTCTTTGATAAATGCTGTAATGTTGGAACTAATTCAGGTACAGCAATTTAATTCTAAGTTTAATTTTAAGGTGATTTATGATACCATATGAAATGTGTGATAAAAACAATGTATCCAAAATTATGGTAGTGACTGAAATTTTCACTGCATATGGATGTGCATATAAGCTTATACATGAATGTGTGCATGTATATGCATTTTAAAAATACTTAAGTGTTAATATAGATATTTTATATTAAATTTCTGTCTGTATATATGTATGTTTGGTGAATTTTTTCTTCTTGGGCAATGTCAAGTATTAAAATTTCCTTAGTCAGGCTCATTCAGCCACATTGCACTGACGACTATTTTCTCTTCCTGTTTTCTTTTTCTGACCATCCTTGGAAGATACGTTGCAAAGAGGAACATCCCAGATCACCCTTCTCATTCTCTGTGTTTGCAAACAAAATGATCCTCTGAAGGCAGAGAGGCCTGCTGTATCTTGAGCCAACAGTGATGTAGTTGAGCATTATTCTTATAGACACTGCAAGGTCTACAGTGAAGGCAGACAGTGCTGTAAAGGACAGCAAATCATTTCATCCCATTTCATCCTGGTTTGAGAAGTCCTAACTTTGCGGCATGTTTGTGCATAGTTGTCTGTATGAGATAGCCCAAGGAGTTATTGCTTCTTTTTTTTTGTCTGCCTCCCTGTCTCAGCTCTACCCTGTATGGTTCTCTTCTGTGCATGGATGTGGATAACAGCTAGTTCTGCTTTTTTGTTTCCCTTTCTCTCTTGCTTATGTTTACAATAAAGTGCCTGTATTGCAATCGCAATGAATATGCTGAATGGTCTAAATGACGTGAAGGAGGGACTCATTTCCTTTGCGACAGTTTTTTTTTTCTTGGAGAGGTGTTTCAGATGAAGCTGAGCAAGACCCTAATGGAGCTTATATTTCTATTGCAGTTGAGAGAGATAGAAGCAGCTTTCTCAATGCACGTGGAGGACTCCCACAGAAATCAGTAAGGCCTGGGGTTCGCAGGGGGTGACTGCTGTTTTCCCCACTGATGCAGTAAAAAACTGGCTGCAGTCTGGGTGGAGGCAGGAGGGTATGGGAGAGGATTCCTGATCTAGAAGTACTCTACAAGTACCAGTAAATTATTGATCTAATGCAAAGCTCGCCACCATTTCACAGCACAGACTGCATCCTCTGAGAGGGCTCAACTTGCAGATGTGATTCTCCTTCATCTGTGAGGACACCAACTTTCCCTTCCTCCAAACAATTGCACTAATATATCTTTCTGCGGTGGCCTGTGTACACTGAGACAAATATTAGGAAACCCGATCTGTCTTTTAATGCAATTTAGCAGTTGGAAATGAGGAGATCCAGCATCACATAACCAAGCCGTTCTTCATGGACCACAGGCAAGTGCTCCACAGACCACAGGGTTGGAACTTTTCAACTAATGCATTTCCCAAATGCTGCGCAGCCAACGCTAACCGCTTCTGCCACCGCAGGGTCTGAATCCCTTCTCGTTACCCTAACTCATTGCAGTTAGTTATTACAGGCGACTCAAGTAGAAATGTCTATAGCTAAGGCTGCCTTGCAATTTCCAATATAAAATACAGTTTTCAATGGCTTATAACTTCTTCAAAGTTTAATTTGTTTGTAGTTTTCCACACTAAATGTTTGACTTCTTTTTTGGGGGGTGACAGAAAGGTGGAAGAGAGGAAGGAATGATAGTGGGTAATAAGAACAAATGATAGACTAAAAAAAAACCAGCTGAAATTTCTGTAAGATTTTATCCATTTTTCTCTTACAAAAATATGCATATTTTTTACCTGCCCCATATGGGAGCAAGGATAGTAGAGGGTGTTTGTGGCATGGAAGGTGGTTCTTGTGGTTGTTCCTTCATAAATGTACCCATGGTTGCACCTTAAAAACCTGTTTGCAGATGGTCAGACTTGTGACAGCTGGCAGTTAATTTCTCCAGCGATGATGTTGTGTGCACTGTGTATGCTCCTACCCCTTGCCAGCACCCATGTCCCACCAGCAGAGTCAGGCTGAACATGTCCCTTCTGGCGATGGTGTGAGACCCATCAGTCCTCACCATGGCAAGGAGCTGCTGTGACACTGGGCGTGGGACCTGAAACTCTGCATTCAAGTACATGCAAATAGAAAAGAGGAGGAGGAGACTAGGCTGTCGAGGGGGGAAGGAGCCTTGTGCAAATGGCAAGATGGGTGTTGGTGTCACGAGCGAGCAAGGAGGCAGCGGAGCAGGAGGAGATCAGGAAACTTGGAAACAAGACAGCTGAAAGCCTAGTGCTGAATGCTGCCATTATACAACTTCTGGAGGAGTTACACGTGTGCATGTGAGCACACAGTTATCCAGTTCTGAACTGCAAGAGCACTAATCATTTTTTCCATTTTTTTCCAAGGGTGTCCAGTGCTCGGCGGGTGAATTGGGGCTGTGTCGTAAAGGCTCCCTGCAGAATCCCTTCCTCCATTGAGGGACGGGGGATTGCTGAAGGAGAGAAAATGGCTTTTGTGACTTGGTTCTGAGTTTTAATCCACACTTCTGTTTTGCTAATATTAATTTGTTACATGGGGGGTGGGTGGTGTTTTTGTTTGACTAATAAATGTTTATTGTAAAATACATACTTTGTGGATGAACTCCATGGAAATAAGCCCTTATGAAACTTATTCTGTCTTCAGAACAGATTTTCAATAATACCATTTAAATAAGACATAAGACTACATATTTAAACATTTAAGTATTCCAATCTATTTTCATTAAGTGTTTTTTTCATTGAGAACAGTCCATCCTGTGCATTAAAGAGACAGGCACTCTCTGGGGGAAAATAAGTATATGATACTTGAATGAAACATTGTCTTGGCATGTAGCAGAGAGAAGAAAAATGTAAGGTTTCCTGTGCAAACTTATTTGGACACTTTTTAGATTTTGAAAGCTTAACAGTGCTACCCTAGTACTGTATTCAATTAAAGTTTGTATTTGTTGTTTAAGCTAATCTGGAAATTGTTTCTCTGACTCTTTTCACATATGTGTGTGCTCAAACATATATGTGTTTATGTAAAGTGCATTTATTAGGTATGCACAGAAATATGCGAAGAGATATATGTTGGGCCAGAACTCTCTCATTCCTTATCTGCCTCATGAGACTTTCAGAATGATGGTTTCCTGTTTACTTGTTAATTCATCATTATAAAATCCAAATGTTATTAGTGTTCTCAGTGTTCCTGGTGCATATCTGGAGTTTTCAACAGTTCCTTTATTTTCATAAAATGAGAAGACATGATTTATATTGCTTTGATGTAATTTTAACAAAGACAATGCAGAATGTTTTTATAAAAACAATTCTCCCATCATCTGAATGGCAGTTACTGGGGACATTCACTGGAGATTTTGAAAACACAGTCTTTAAACTGTTCTTGTATTCCTCCTATTTTTAAATCCTATATTTAAAAGTAAGTTCACGTGTCACTTTGGTATTACCTTTGATTCTGCAAAGTGACTGGGCACACAGTGAGCTGCGCTGGGTTAAAAATTGGGTTGCTTTGGTGTGGTAAAGCTTAAAAACGATGTTATCTCTCTGCCATCCAGCACCCTTTCCCGGTTGATTCTGAGACCCACTGTCAGTTCTGCTGAGGCAGCTTTCTCTGAAGTTCACTGAAGAGTTGGGACAGTAATAATGACGAAATTAGATGTGGGCATTTCAGTCCTGTTCTCTCTGAATCTTCAGAAAAGTGCAGGTTTGGACAGCTTGACCTTGTTGTAATTCACACAGAGCTCATGCTGGAAATTCCAGTTTTCTGCCATTGGAACAAGCACAGCTCCTATCCTGGAGGAGCCTCTGGCCATTCCCAGACATTGTTTATGGCAAGAGTTCAGGAGGATGTGAGCCAACTCTCTTAGCTATTTGTACCATTTATCTCCCCACCCCCCACCCGATCTTGACATTTTCCACTGTAATGAGAAAAAAAGATTTTATAGACTTCTCTACATCAGTCTCTCTACTGGTGTCCCCAGCAAGTGTAGTCTTCTCAATATAATGTGATAAGTCAGTCCTAAGAGGCCTTTCCAATATGTGGTGGGTGACCAGTTTTGCATATGTTCCCTTTCTACCTCTTTCATTTCCTCTCTTGGTCTGTACTGCCCTCAGCCTGCAACGGATATGCCAAGCACGTACCTTGGCGCAGGCATTGATCCCCGCTCCGCTTGCAGGGTTTGGCTGACTATCCCTCCACTAAAGCTTTCTTACCATTAAAGTGATTGGGTTTGATCAGGGCTTTGACACTTAAACAGTGATTTTTACTTAAAAATCTCTGTCTTTTTCAAAGCTTCCCATGTAAATGATGGCTAGTCTTCAAAAAGATTTTTTAACCTTTGTGCAGCTGAAGATCAGCAATTTTTCTGGGGTATGTTTGATCCCATAATAAAACTTTGCAGGAAAAAAAAAAAAAAAGTTTAATTCTGTGCTTAGTGGTAACAACCCCAAGTAGAGGCTCGGGAATATAATTTCTTCACCTACCCACCCCTTCCCCCAAGCTATTGGTTGTTTGACACTATTCCTTTCCTCTTACCTTCGTATTTTATGCCACAAATTTGTTATTCAGCGATTTTACTGGGTAGCTGGGTATTGCTGTACACTGGATGCTCTTCGTGTATTTGTTACAAGGGGAAGTCAGATCTCTGCTAATGTGTTTGAATGCTTCTTTTGACATTAACCACACTGTGCTCCTCAATGAAAGGAAGCATTTCATGGATCCAGCTGGAAATCCTCTTTTCTTCTTTGGTCAATGCCAAGTCCTCAGCTGCACATCATGTTCTTGTGTGTGAGCTGTACAATAAGAAGGAACTTTGAGAAATTAAATCTGTCCTATTGTGGTACCTGGACACCAATTATTGCTTCAGGTGATGATGCAATCTATCATTTACAGATTGTGTATTCTCATCTTTGGCTGACACTGCTGCCTCTGTAGTGGTTGTCCAAATTGGATACAGGCATGAGGCATCTTGATTCCTTCTTGGGAATCACGCCACAATCTGTACTAATGCTTTTCCTGTGGGCCAGTTGCCCACAGATGGATAATGAATAAAGTCTTTGTATGGTTTTGTTAATGTTGTGATAAAATTCTTTAATTGTGGAATACCGTTCTATAAGAACAACTGCTTGAAAGAATTTAAGAAACTCTTCTTTATGGAATGTTTTACATTTATGAATAGGTCAAAGACAAAAAATAACATGTTAAAAATTGGAAAAAACCCCACTCCTATTCCTATACTGAAACAGTTGAAATAGAGTGAGGCTAATAAAGACATAGTAAATAAAACTAATTAAAAATAAAGCTCTGAAACTTAAAAAAAAACAAAACAAAAAAATCCCTCTCCATCAAAAAGAAAAAACCCGTTGTGCATTTCTATGAAATTGAAACCCAGAGATCATGATGGACAAACATCAAGAATCCTTTCATTCTGGGTACTAGAGGTTTGCATTGAAACATGGAAATAGTAATACTATTTTGGTCACAGCATGTGCCATAACCAGACAAGTTTTGATCCTGATCCTCTTGTCTTGGATCTCAGTGCTCATAGTATTTTTGTTTAAATAGCTCTGCATCCTGTTTAACTGGACTATTTTTAAAGTATGTGCAGTACATGGCTTTAAGTGTGAAGACTGAACAAAATCAATTGATGGTTTATTTTGTTTTAGGCCCCAACTCACTTTAAGAAAGTACATTTTGTCCATGTAATCAGCCAACTGTTAGCATTACATTTCTTCAGAGAACTTTATTTTTTCATTCCACTCTTCAGAAATGTTGTCTATTTTCTTATATCTTTAACTACATTGCATAAGTTAATGAGGTCAGACTCTTCTGGAAAAATGGGGAAGTCCTGACGCTTCATGTAAAGACATGCAACAAAGTCTATCCATGTGAAGTCACTGGGTATTTTATACAAGGTAATATAGCATGAATGCTTGTATTGCATTTGGTCAGCAGGCAGTTCCTTAGCTATTTAAAACTCTGTAAAACAACCCCCAAGCCCACAGTTTTAGCTGAGTCTAAAGATGTTTAATTAGAAATTAAAAAGGCACCATTTTTTTGTCTTGCTTGAGAATTTGGAGAAAACAAAGAATGCTGATGGCAAGTCTGTGTAATATTGGTAAAACCAAGCTGGAAATGTGAACACATGGTGAATTCTTACATTTAGAAGGCTTTCTCAAAAGACACATATTCTTAAGCCAACAAAGAACAAAAATCCTTGCAAAAGATGTAAATATATACTTTTATTTTTCCTTTTATGCAAAGAAAATGAAGCCTGGCTTGTGCAAATACAGCAAATATTCTGCATCTGCTAATTAACTTTTATTCTTATTTTTATTTACCCTCACTTCACAAATATGTAAATATGGAATAGTTTGCCTAAAAGAGTTAGTGTTGGATCCTAATCCAGTCTACTTGTTCAAGCTGCATATCCTAACTTATGGGTTATTTTATTGTTGTTTTGGGGCTTATGTCAATGGGACTCTGCTTTTGAAATTTTGTAGACTCTGAATTAGTGTGTAGCCAATAGACTTCAGAAAATAGCCCCTTCACCTTCATCCCCTTTTATCTAAAGAGAGAGCTAGTTCCCCTTTCCACCTTGTTTGATTCAAATCCATGTTTCAAACAAACAAGAAGAAATGACAGAAAAGTTAAATTACAGAAAGACTTCACAGGTAACTGAAGAAGCAGAAGGAAAGAGCTGAAGAAAGAAAAGGCAATATCAATTTGGTAAATAGGATTTGGCATTTCGCAGAAGATGCTGTTGTATACCATTGTAAAAATCTCTTTCTACACACAATTCAAAACCAAGGTACAAGTTTGCAAAATGTGCATGTGTTTTGCGTGAATTAGCTATTTTTCTCTGTATATATTCACAGACAGTGTATGTCAATAATCTATACAAATCTAATTTAATACCTACTCATGTTACCTGCAACTATCTGACATTAGAAAGTTTTAAATAGTACCCAGGCTTATAATGGCATACTCTATATGTCTTACTACAAACTTCAGCAAACATTGGCCTATAAATAGACTTATGAAAATAATTGAAGTGTGAAGTCAATATACTGTGGGTGGGATACACTGCAGTGTTATCAAAGATCTGAGTCACTCAAGCCTTCAAAGAGGGAAATGACTGAGGCTCTGCGTGCAAAGGGGAATAAATTAGCAAGATAAAAATATTTGAGAGGCTGTAGTGGTGTATTTGAAATGACTGATGAATGATGAAGGTATTATGGCTATAGATGATGGCAGATGTCCTAGAAGAACGTATGGGAACAAATTCCTTACTGAGCTCTGATAGACCCTGAAGATAGAAACACCTTGGCTGTGGTGTTATCTGTAATGCTACCTGAAATTTGAAATCATGAATGTCTAAGTGTGTCTTAGGCCTTTTTAGAAACACATTTGAAATCATCTTACAATTTCTTGAAAAGTATAATCAGAGCAGATGCCACAAGCCAATTTCATGAGTGGCATTTCATCAGAGGCAGGTTAGAGTCCTCTTGGGGAAAGAGAGGATGGCGTGAAAGAAGATTTCTTACATAGGATCTGCTTACTGTCCAGTCCCTGGGTGCAAGGACTGGGTTTTGAGCTAAAATATACCAATTTAAGCAAGCTGTTGGGCTCCTTCTTATCTTGGGAGCAGGGACTTCAGGAGAGGAGAGAGAAGAACTCATAAGGGATCACAGGCTGCTTCTAGATGCAGCTTCTCCTAAAGGTAAGCTAAGGTGTGAGTTTTAAAACAGTGAAATGAGGGAACACAGCAATGGTTTCCTGCAGTGAAGGGGAATTCCAGCCCATTATTGTGCTGCAAAGGAAAGTATAAATTATGGGGTATTCAGAAACCAAATATTGCATGGCAAAAGATGACCTATAAAAATATAGGCACATCTTAATATAGGAAAGTCTTGCTCAGATAGAATATAGATGTTCTTGGAAAATGGAGAGTGACGTTTCATAGAAGACCAGGATAGGAAATTCAGATCTTTATTTAATGGAGCTTAAAGGAAATTAATGGAAAAATCTAGGTAATTTCCACAATCACCTGAGTATTAATGATGGAAGAAACTTCCTCTGTCTGCAGGATGTTCATTTTCCTATTTTGTTATTAGTGTTGTACTCCTTATGTTTAGTCTGGCCACCCTTATCAGGTACAGTGATTAATTTTCTTATCCTACTTTCAAGATATTTACAGACACTAGTTCTCTAAGTTACTAAAGATATATTCATATTTGCAATTTTTCTTCCCAATCTTTTTTTTTTATGTTCATTTTTCTTTGGTCTGGAGATGTTAGAATATAATTTTTAACAGCTTGCTTGTTCCCAAAATATTTGCTGTTCTTTGTTTTTCCATCCAGTTTGGCAATATATTTGATAATACATCCAAATAACATATTAAAATTAATGTGAAGTATTTCACTGATAATATACTTAGAAGTTTAGGACTCCCTGTTAAATTAAGAAAAGTACGTGATTTCTCTGTTTTGTGTCAGAGGATGACTTTCACATGCAATCCAAAACTTCCTTTGCTACTTTGGCTATGAGAGAGGATCAGGCAACACATAGTATTGTCTTGCATTGGCTTTGTGAACTGTGCGTATGTTTGTGTGTATAAGCATGTGTCTTTCTCATCATTATGCAGGTCATCCTCTACATTATCTTTTTTTTATAAGAGTTTGTCTCTTTTCACAAGACTATTGATTTCTTTTATTCCAGGATCTTTATATTTTTTTCAGTGGTGTTTCTATACCATTGAATAGAGGAATAATGCTGTTTGGTCTCCTAATTGTTACATCTGATCTTCTTTCAGCCCCCTGCACGCCATGTATCTCATTGTGCACTGGGTCCCAAAGATACCTGAGATATCGGAGTAGGGGTGACAGGGAAGAGAGTGGAACCTAGAGGAGACCTGGGTACTTCTTGATTGGCAGCTGGAGGCCAGATGAGATCATTTAAGCACTTCATACCTGTGCTTTGTTGATTGGAGTCCAGTGGCACGCTTCACTTACTCAAACTTTGCTCTGGTACAGTCATGACTATGTTAAATCTGCCAGAAGGCTTGCCATTCACAGTGGTGTCATCTGTGCACACTCATGGTGTTGAGAGTTGTTGTTTGTTTCTATTTCATTGCGTGTTTAAGTTACAAGAAGCAAAGAAACATTTTGCAGTGGAGAGATGCCAGTTTTCCCCACCTGGATTTGTGGGTTTAATATTACCTAAAGCAAGGAAATAATACACTGGGAAAATGAACACTGAAAAATGCACTTACTAATTGTCTTCGTTATTTTGCAGTGGAGAGATGCCAATTTTCCCCACCTGGATTTGTGGGTTTAATATTAGCTAAAGCAAGGTAAATAATACACTGGGAAAACAAACACTGAAAAATGCACTTACTAATTGTCTTCGTAGAATTTCATTATATGTCTATCAATCAATCTATCAATTCTTGTGCCATCAGGGAATCGATTCTAAATCGTGTGTAATTTTTCTGTTATTCTAGTAAAACTGTGATAGTATTTTCTTGTTCCTGGACTAAGCTCTCTGAGGCAAAAGCATGGGTTTAATCTGAGGGCAATCAGATGCTAATTTTTAAGACACTTCTTGTTTATCTACGGTAATTTACTGCAAGGGAAATTTCAGTGGTACAAGACAAGCTGGAAAACAAAGCGGTTTGGCTCAAGGTTCGCTCACGCTCTTTGAATGGGCATTGTGTTGCGTATGTAAATCAAATGTGTAGTCTAAAAGAAGCATGGAGGACTTTAAGAAGCTCTAAATGTATGGACATCTTACTGTCCCCACATCATTCCCATAGCCCTGCTGGTTAATGGGACCAAATCCGGCCCCTTCCATTGTTCTCTAATCTAGCTGTAGTCTTGCTCTGTTTCTTGGGGTATCTGAGGGGAAAAGAGATCTGCCTGTCCTGCTGGTCACATCTTCCCCCTTTATCCCTGCCTTGCAACTATGCCAAGCAAGAACAGGGCCACTTGAGACTGAGGATTCAAAAGCTAACCTGGCATTGGGGTGACAGTGGGCACTGCTACTCTTTAGAAAAACAAGGAGTTCTTTGAAAAGCAAAGTTAGTGAAAGCATGTTTCTTACAGCTTTATACATTGTGATTTAACCTCAGTGTCTTCAGGTCCTGCTTCGCTTGTCCTTTTCAAATAATCCCTCCACCCCTTCCCCCGGGAATCGCATTCTAGCAATACTCTCCACTTTTCTGTGTCCCTTACTTTTGTCCCCTATTTTCTGTGCTATCCAAAAACTATGTCAGTACTGGCTGGCCAGTAGCAGTCTGGTATAAGGAAAAGATATTTTGGGATGTGTACCCCCTTTTCAGCATTCCTTTAACAGTTTCTGGGGAGCTTGCATCGCTCTCCTTTGAGATCTCATTAGCAGCTTGAAAATCTGAGGTCACTTGAAAAGAGCAGGAAAAACCTGAAACATTAAACATATATATATATATATATATACACACATATATATATATATGTCATTCTGGTATTTGCCAAAATTGATTCACCAATCACTAATACTTGTTGCCTTGGGAAATGTCTCAAGCATTATCAAAGAGTTAAAACAGTAGAGTGTTATTGCCTTACAGAAACCTCTCGGTTTTCTCATCGCTAACAAAATGACTTTTTTTTTCTGTTTTTCCTTTGAAAACTCTGTGTGTGATCTGTTGTTCAAATAGGGATTAATTAAAATTTTAAGAACTTTCTTTACTTTAATGTGGGTGGGTATCTACTTGACCACTGGGATATATTGATACCCAATCTTAACCCTTATTACATAAACAGCTTAGTGATTTTCTTTGGTTTTTATTGCTCCCCTAATGCAACAAAGCATTGTTTCTGGTTTTGTCTACAGCTGCACATTGACCTGAAGGTGTAAGTCTTTTTTTTATGTTGTGTACTACATTAAATTCTTCAGTACTTTTGTCACAGTGTTAGTGCCTTGCCACATGAAAAATTACGTGCTTTTAATTTATTATAGGGGAAAGCTCCTCTCTTTTACACTTCATTTGGCTTTCTGTTCTGTAGGTCAGATATTCTAAAAGATGTATCAGAAGATTTACACTTGATATCCTGATATAGATTTACTGGCTGTATTATATTTAGCATTCTCAGAATAATTTTGGTACCACCATAAAATTTAAGATTCATAGAGTAAAAGGGCTAAAGGAGCAATTCTATCATCTTCCCTGGTCTGTGGATGCCTTATATTTAATCCAGTTACTAATATATTGAGCCAAGTGTCATGAACTTGATTAAGTAATGTCATCCAGAAAAGCTTTCATCCAGTGGATCTTGTTACACCTTTCATGGAAATTTAGAGAAGTTAATCCCCCCAGTTCTCCCCTTCTAAAGGCCCATGAGTGCTGTAATTACAGAACATAGAACTCTCTACACCACCTTTGAAATAAACTAAACATTAAAAGTCTGACTGCAAGGCATTTGCTTCCATTCCCAGACATTTTTGTGGATTTCTATTGCATTCTCCAATATTTTCCAAAATTCCCTTTACAGTAGGGGTAGCAGAAACATATAGTATGTTCCAGCATACTTTTAAAAAAGTTCCATATATAGATAGCATCATATTTTCTTTCTTCTTTCTGACTGCTGTCCTTCTGCACATCCTTCTTGCCTTAGCAAGAGAAATCATAATTATTTTTTTTTCAAAGCTCTGAATGTATAGCTAAATCCTTTGTGGTCTAGGACATAGTCCTCTTTTGTGTTGACTCCCTGGTTTTGTGATTCCAAGGTGGTTTCCTGTTACCTGTAAAAAATAATGGCAACTAAAGGAGGTCCATGATGACTGGAAAAAACCTGAATGTTATTAATCTTTCAGAAAGTTAAGGTGGACCTGGGTGTTATATGTGGGTGAACCTTATCCCAGTCCATGGACACATTATGCAGTGTGTCTGCTTTGAATTAATTTCCAAGCATACGAGGAATAAAAAGACAGTCAGAAATTATCTACCTAATTTACCAAGGGAAAAACATTCTGGACCAGCATGGCTATCTTCTATGATTAAATGGCTTTCGATGTGGATGACCAGGGAGCAATAGATGAAACTCATCTTGAATTCAGTAAGGTTTTTGATACTGCCTCCCTCAACATTCTCATATAGAAGCTGAGGAACATATGGACAGGGTGAATGGACTGGTTTAGGTGGGTTGAAACTATCTGGACTTCCAGGTTTAGATGATGACATAATGTCTAGTAATAAGTGGATAAATACTGTGCATCAAGGATAAATACTGAAGCCCCTATTATTGAATAACTTTATCAACAGTCTGGAGGATAAAATTCCTTAGAAAATGTAAAGAGAACATTAAAAGAATGTTTAAATATAACATTAAATTTGGAAGGTTGACCGGTGAATGGGACACAACTGCAGTCAAGACAATCTTAAGGGACTGGGTCAACAGGAATGTCATGGATTGCAATAAAAAAGCATACATTTCCACACCAGAGGCAAAATAATAACACACAACATTAAGTCTGGGCAGGAACAGTCAGGGTTTGCAGTGTTTTTATGGCCCTGACAAGTAGGAGAAGTAAAGTTAGCAGACTGAGTCAAGTAATTTTTCTCCTCTGCTCAGCACTAGTGGTACTGGAAGACTGCATCCAGTTTTTGGCTTCCCTATTCAAAAGGACTTCTAAGAAATTGGCTGGCATCAGCAGAAGGCTGCCAAGATGGTCAGGGGTCTCAGGCATGTCACCTACCTGGAGAGGTTGAAGGAGCTGGGGTTACTGAACCAGGCAGGAGGAAGCCAAGGCGCAGTCTAACAGCTGCCTACAGATACTTTCAGGCAGTTACAAAGATGATGGAGCCAAGCTCTTTTCATTGACGGCAGATGGTATAAAAAGGCAAAACCTGCATTTTTGGAGGCTTACTAGCCATATTAGGAAGGAGTCTTTCATTTAGAGGGTTGCTCAGCACTGGAACAGGTTCTGTCCTTGGAGGAGATGGACTGGCCAGACAAAACTACAGCTGACCTGACCTCATGTAGCAGATTGCTGTGTTTTGGACAGGAAGCTGGAGTAGATGACCTCCAGACATGCCCCCCAATCAAAGTTCAATGATTCTCTGAGATTTAGTTGACTTTCTCTGGATCAAAGTACCAAACATGACCATTCAGACCTTTATATCACTTAATATTTTGTCAGTTGCCTTAGTCCCATCAGTAAACTTTATAAACAGTATGTAGTCTGTACTGTCAAATTGTTGCTGATAATGTTGAATGCTAGGCCTCCTGGAGAAATGCCACTGTGTTTCCTTCCCAATCAATGATGACTTTTTTTTTTTTTTGATACAAAATTCAGTTATTTGTTAATCTATACCCCTGATGATGTGTTTCTCTTTAGTAAAACTGCTAAGGCAAATGGCTTATATTTTACAAAAGTCTAAATGTAAAAAAGCACAACTGCCTTTATCAATCAAGCGTGCAATTTTGCCTCAAAAATTGAAATCAGGTTTGTTAGTTGTGTGACCATTTTTCCATAAAAACATAATGACTGGTACTAATTATCTTTCAAACTTGCTAGTTTTGCTTTATTTAATGTTAATACAAACCTATGTCATCTGTTCCATCACTGTGCCTGGGACTGATGCCAGGTGACCTTGAGCTTCATAGTGCCCTTTCTGTAAATGACTTATAGTTTTCCATTCTTATGGAATTTTCCCTGTGTTTCAGGACTTGCTACACATGAATATCACGAACCCTGAAATGGTTTGTTCAGCCCTTTAATGCATTTTAGATTCCCGTGATCTGGGCCAGCCAGTCTTGAAAACATTTTGTCGATACATCCTTAGCTTTGTGAAACTAGTCCCATATGAAGTGCTTGCATGTGTGCACACACATCTTGTGGATGATCTCCTTTGCTTACCCCTCCTCCAATGTAGTAAGTGGGTTATTTTTATTGATTATAAAGAGATCTGAAACACCTGCCTTGCTTTCACACTGAAGTGCATCATTCTCCCCCATCCCTTGAAACACTTTTGATCATTTTTTCCCCCATATCTATATTGTAATGACACTAATTTTCTTATACAAACTTGAGCTTGAGAAGTAATTTATCCTCTTGCCTACTTTGATCAATAGTCTTGTATCAATAACCTACTTTGTTCAATAGCCTTTTCTTAACACATTGATCTGTATTTATCTGACTTCCTTCAGGTTTGAGTTACGTTATGGTTATTGGTAAATTTTGGTGTGCATGTACATATGTGTGTGTGTGTGTGTGTGTGTGTGTATTTTTATCTGTCCATTACAGCTTTCTGAAATAAATTATAGCCAGAGATTTTTAAAGATGAGATTTTTGGCAAAGAGTAGTCTCCAAAGTTTAGAAAAGATCAAACAATGTTTCTCTGATGAGAAGAAATACGCAGCCCAAGTTAAATTATTTATATTATTGTCATTAGCACAGGATCTCAGTTCTACCTATACTTAGTGTTTCCTACTTGAACCTCTCAGTGACCCTCTTGGCATTGTTGAAAAAACTGTAAACTTTGATTAGTTTTCCTAAGCGGTAAAAGTAACCTCTTGCCTTTTTCAGCATCCAGGTAACCAGAGTTGTTCAGGAGCAGGGACAATCTTGTCTATGTTCGTATCCCTCCTCTCTCTGCCTAGGAACCTGATTGCAGGAGAGAAATGCACCGCCCTGGCTGCTCTTCCTGCTCTGCAGCAATTGCCACCCTCTTCCCTTAACACCAGTTCTGCCCTTGGGACTTAGGTAAAAACAAAGAACTTTTTTTTCCTCTCCCCCCCCCCGTGGTGCTATCATCAAGTTTTTTCAAGGTGGGGCTTACTTTCCACTTGATAAATATTTTTAAATATTTAAATATAATTGCTGGTACAAGTTAGTCCTATGCAAACACTTGTCATAGTGAAGGAAAATACACAGAAGGACAAATGGAAAAGAGTTAGCTGTAAACTGAGAGTCAGAGGCTGTAAAAAAAGAGGTTTCTTTGCTTCCCCTTAATTATGTAGGTACAAACCTGAAAAAGGAAAAGAATCAGTGTTCTCTTTTTTTGCCCTTCTTCCAAGTTTTTGACCTGACCCTGATTAGTAGAGTGCTCATTGCAATAAAATACTGAGAGTTAGCTATATGTTTGGTTTGATCCCGCCCCATCCATTTGCCAAAATATGCTCTGATCTTAAAAGAAGACTCACTCACTGAATGAAGCAGTAAAGATTGCTGGTAAAAGAGTTGCAGAATTATCTCTTGGAATGGTCAGGACCAAGCTAGGTAGAAAATACTTAGAGGAGCAAGGCCAATGATTACTCCTCTCTTTGAACAACCCTTTCAGTGTTCTCTGGGAACACTTATCACTATTTTTTTTTTTAAGTCATTTTTTGTCTGCTCTAAGTAGAGGATAGTCAATGGCACTGATGAATTTGGCAAGGATAAGTTAATGCTATAATTTCAGTGACACTTTTTCAACTAATCAGCCTCTTTCACTGACCTGAGGGATTTTGAAGTTCCTGTCTAGCTCATTAACTGAAAATATTTTGAAGTGTCCATCTTGCTTTTCCTCTCATTTTACCAGTTCCTCTCATTTACAATGCTGTGAAATATGCCCAACTGTGGACACCAATTGCAAGTAAATCCCTGAAAACTACTAAAAATGTAGGTGCTGCTAAAGCCACTGGATGATAAAACTCAGTTAGACTGCTGTGGGGCTGCAACCTGTAGTGTTTCCAGTTGCTGAATTCATTGACCTGGAGCTGGCTTGGACACCTTCTCAAGTCACCTTGCAGACAGAGCCTAGAATTGAGCTTCGCTTAGAAGCTGCCGTTTGGTTGACTTTGTGGAAAGCTCCATAAGGCAGGAGCCTTGAGTGTTTTCAGAACGTGCTTTTACTTGTCACTTGTGTCCCAGTAAATGTCAGCATAATTGAAATCCCCATGATCGATGTCTGGGCTTTTTTACAAGTCTCCTTCTTTCATGCACAAATGCTTCCTGTTCTGCCTTCTAATCCTGCCCTGGAGATGCATAACAGTTCCTTATGACTGTTGTTTTTTCACTATTTTCACTCTCATCTCAGTCCAAACTGTTTCAGCTGTGGTAAGCAGACTATATTTGTAAACTTTTCCCTCTGAGATAATGTCCTTCCTCACATATGTTTGCATATAAATGTAGTGCATCCTGCTACTTGAATGCTAACATTGCCGGTTCCTTGGTTTATTGATACTGAGATGGGGTAGTCATGATCCACCACTTTCATTATTTATGGTAAATATGTAAGGATAAAGGGGGGAAAAACATCCTGGATCTCTCTGTGGGTTTTTTTTTTATGATTCTGTTTTGTAAGCAGGGGCAAAACCTAAGTGAACTAATAAAAAGACTCTTATTTACACATGAACTTAGCTGATCTGGGGCAGAAGATACTGTCTTAGAAACTTAAGTAACTTCTAGTCTAGTCTCATGTTAAGATTGATGTGACATTTCCCTGACCTTAGGAAGTTTTTGCAAGACTGGTGATTCTACATTTTTGAGACAATCTCTCTCTCAAATCTCACTTCTTCTGGTTCTTTTGGACATCCTTTCCTATCCCTCTCTACATTTCTATGGAGTCTCTTCTCATCGTGCTTCCATAGCTTCACATACCATCTTCTGCTGACAGCAACCGCATCTGTTAGATTCAACAGGCTGTGCATGGGAATTAACTGTCCACATTAAACGGGGATTTATGCCATCTATTCTACTGCTTTTCCTCCATCAGTAGCAGACACCAGGCTATTCAGAAGCACAGGCACTGAGTCACCATACCAAGCCATTCTCTTTTTTTTTACCCTACACCTTCTGCTAAAACTTCTCCACCCCGCCCACCTCTTCTTTCACATTGAGAAAAAACAAAACACACATACCCAAACCTAAACAATAACTTCTCCCTTTCTTTAAAATTCTTGCTGACACTGTGGTCACGTCCCACACACTTCCTGGAGCCTCCACCTCTAACACCACTCTTCTTCCAGTGGTCCAAAGCAGGGACACTAGGGCAGGCAGCTGTACGACATCATACCTGGGTTTGGTGTCCCCCCCCCATACACTTTGTTCATTCTACTAAGCTTCAGCTTCTTGCTCGCCATCTTCATGGATTTGTGCAGACTTCAGTGACCCTCTCAAATGTCATTTTTTACAGTAGCTGTTTCACTTCTTTCACGGCACTTGCTGTCCTTGGGATCAGAAACCTCTGTCTGGTGCTTGTCTCTCTCTTGTGGTAATGAAACAACCAGCACCTTCATGACACAGCAGGTCACAGCTCTCTTGCTACAGAAATCTTTCTTGAAGTCTTGCTATTCTGTAGTAGACCTAAACAGTAACTTTTATCACAGTGCTTTCAACAGGGAGGTACACAGGGGTAAAAAAGGCCGGATGAACTGCGCTCTAGGACACGTACTTGGCTATATCTCTCTCTTGGATGGCAATCTGGTAGTGGTGGGGAATGCCTTTATTCTCTTCCGTATACAGTTGTATATTCTTTTAGTGACTAAGGTTTAACTATGGAGGGTGATATCCCCTCCCAGCCCAGGAATTAGAGGACAGCAGATATAAAAATGAAAGGAACGCAATAGGTGAAATATATTTTTAGAAAAGTGGATATGATACAGACCATGATTTTAGATGTATTTGTTCCTGAGACAATTTTAACTTCTCCATAAGCATTTATTGAAATCATGCTGCCCCTCCCCCTGCCCCAAGGCTCATATCTGGGCAATGCTAATTGGGTTTATCAATGTAACTAAGATTCTTCTGCCTCTTTAAAATAAAATAGAGAACTTCAGATACTTCCTTCAGTGTAACACTTAACTGTTTTATATAAACAACAGGAAAACCATACACTCAATTTGATTTCATCTTGAAAGTGAAACTACCATGATATAAGACATTCCATTTTGTTTAATACATTTCTAGCACTCCTGGAGGAAAACTGACTTAAATACAGTTTTAGAGTGAGGGGGGAATGTAGAAACCCCTCCAAAAATAAATGAAGAAGCAGTAGAGACTAACGTTCTAGGTGTGACTTTGCTGTGTAGTCCAGCTCCCAAGGAGCCAGTATGATATTGGCCTGCCAATACCACATTACTCAAGCAGCAAGCGATGGGCCTGATGTGCTGACTTCAACTTTTTCTGTCCCGGAGATAAGGAACTGTGTGACTCAGCAGCAAGAAAAGTAAGTGGTGTGGGGGGGTTGTGGTGAGGGGTGCTTTTAAAGAAAGCTTAAAAACAGCAAAATATGTAAAGATTGGCATGTTTGACCACAGGGAATAAAGTATGGGATGTTGGAATCCTGAAAAGGCCAACAGGGTTGGTATAGCCTTGCCCTTAACAAACATAGGAGTATCAGGCAGGGATTAAGAGAGGGTGAGTTAGCTGCATCATTAGGAGAAAAACTTGTGTTGTTTCATTCTGCCATGTAAAATGCTGAAATGATTTGCCAAGTCAGGTGTGCAAACCTTTATCCATTCAGACAGTGGAACATGCACTTGAAGAAGCAAATCTGTGACGTATTCCCTGCCTGTATTTATGATTATTCTGCTTTCCCTGTGCTTATCTTTTATATCACAAGCCAAAAGAGTTATCGTTATTATTAATAATTCTATTACTGAGTATCTAGGTCCCATACAGGGCACTCCTGTTCCTCTCAGGCTCATAATGCTACTCCTGAATCAGAATACAGAATTAGCCACAGGACAGTTAGGACTTTTCAAGAGTGAAGGAAGAAAGCCTAGGCATGGAAATTCTTCTCTCCATCTGCTAGCATGATGCAGACCTTCTAGGATATCCCATGCAACCGCTAATCTTTCTCTCCGAAACTCCTGTTGTAAAGGTTGTGGTTTTCAGTTCCTAGGAAATTGCTATGAGGTGCTGGAATAAACTTTGACATGGTTTTGGAACGGATAATATCAGGGATTTTTCAGGAGTTGTTCTGACACTGCAATTCTCTTCACCTCACTTGAATTCTTCTGCAACATCTGTTGATAAAAAACAAAGTGTAGGAATCAGCTAGAATATAAGAAAAATCTTGTTGTATAGAAGGGTATAAAAAAAGCATATAAAAGCAAACGAAATTAGACTTTCATAAACCGCAGCAAGCAAAGCTGGGGAGGGGTATGCTGCAGGCCTGATAAATCATGAATGATGTGAAAACTGTGAACAAGGAGTGATCAGTCACCATTTTTCACTGTGGAAGAATTAGTGGGCCTCAGTGAAACTATCCTGCAGTAGGTTTAAAGCAAACAAAAGGGAATATTTACGATGCATATTAAATTTTAGGAATCCTTGTGGGATGTTCTGAAGGCCAAAAGTATAGACAGAGCTGGAAAGGATCTGGATAGATTAATGAAGATTAAGTCCATTTGTGGTTATTCCATGCAGCCATTTAGATTCAAGCTTCATGTCAGACACTCCCACTGATAGCTAGAAACAGGGGATTACAACATAGGAAGAACCCTTTTATGTGTGCTCTGTTCTTATCCTGTTCTGCAAACAGCTGCTGCCAGCAGCGCTTGGAGAAAGGATGCTCAATATGCGGACCTTCCGTCTGGGACACAGCAGAACGGTTTGTAGGAAACAGCTGATAGCTTTCTGGATCCCAGAGGGATGAAACACGTCTTTGCTTGGCTGTGTTTCAAGCAAATGGTTAATGTGAGATTTGGAGTGAACTGTACAACTGGCAAATGTAAAGCCATTTGGTAGTAATGCTATCATAGCTGTATCTCCTGAGTTAACTGTAGTCTACCCGGTGATCTTTCAGCTTTGTAATGATAACATTCCTTTAACTGCAAAATGTTGGTATTAGTTATACATTAATATCAGCTGCATAGCATGGCTGTCATACATAACATAAACAAAAAAGCAGAGATTCCCATAAGACTCCCAAGAAATCCCTCACTGAAGTTCTGAAAGTTTGTGAAAATAAAAAAGTATGATGAATTAAGATTTTTCAGGTATTATTATACAGGAAAATAACATTAGAATTCATATCAGAGACAGTAAAGGGCCTTGTTTCTGGTTTTTTTTCCTCCTTTCTCCCAAACCAGAAATATAAAAGCCGCAATTTCACAGTTTGAAGAATTTAATTTCTTCTCTACTCATTGGCAAAAAAAAAAAAAAAAAAAAAAGAGAAGAGAAAAGAAAAGAAAAGATAAAGGAAAAGAATAAAGAAGAGAAAAGAGAGAAAAGAGGAGAAAAGAAAAGAAAATATAAAAGAAAAGAAAATATAAAAGAAAAGAAAAAAATGTTTAAAAGGGGAGGTGATGAATGATGGCTGGGGCTGGCTAAGGAGAATTTGAAGGTGGGGCACTGCACCTATGCACAGCACCTCCTTATGTGCAGGACATATTTGGTGAGCTTAGACAGCCCAGACAACGATGAGTTCTGTGCTGTGCTCTGAAGAAGACAACTCTTAGTGGAAAGCTCTTTTACAGTGAGAAAGGCAGCCACAATTGAAGGCTTCCCATTGCAAATGCTTTTGTCCAGCCCTTGTCAGGGTCTGCCCTGGGAACTGACTGCTGAAATACTTCTGCCATCTGCAGCTGCAACGCACGGGTGTAGAGAGAGGTGACCTCTCTGTGGGAGAGCACAGGCTGCTTGAACCGGAGGATGCGTACGGGAACAAAAAGTATTCTTGCTGAAGCGTAAGAGTGGTCTGGCGGCGGCCATGTATGCAATGGCACGGTACCAAGCAAGAGCATGTGTCATAATGCAGAAATGATTTACAGCCAGATGTGCAAGGCAGGGAAAAAGATTCTGTATCAGGTGATTAGAGAGAAATGCCTACAGGACACATTATATGAGTATCTCTTTGTGTTTTGAAACCTATTCACTTTGGCAGTGTTTGTGCCAGTCTTTATTTGTTTTAGAGCATTTGCTAAAAACAAATCTACTGGCAAGAATTTTTACCAATCTAGCAAAGGTCAAGGAACTATTGCAAGCTTAGAAAGCAGAAGTTGTATTTATGATGGTTGAGAGCTCATGTTGAAAAGGGCACAAGCTTATTCCTTCAGGTATGTGACTCATACAGTACCATGTGACCTCCTTTTCCAATGGAAAAAGGTCACATTTCACATAGCAAATATTTTCAGAAGCAAGAGATAAATTGTTTTTAAAAAAATTTTTGAATATCAGTATAAATTATTTTAATATTTTTAGACAGAATAACCATTTATAGGTAATAACTACTTTCAGGGAGAATAACTATTTTGTGACAAATGGGTCATGGAACTCTGTTTTGAGCATGAAATGGATATTTCGGTTATGCTATTATGAACTCCAGTCTCTGAGACAATCAGTAAGATAAAAAGGTGAAACATTTTCTATTATCAGAGCACATGAAGCTGAACTCTTTCATCATCCCTGGAGATCTTGGAATGGAAGGTTGCAAGGTAGAAAAAATTGCCTACATATTGTAGTCAGCACACAGTCATCTGACTTCTTTCCATGTGGAATTTAAAGATTCCAGGAGGATTAACTTTTTGAAGAGGTGAATACTTGATAGTCCTATATTTGAATAGAAGTGGTACAGTGACAGACAAATTCAGAGAGGAAATTTCTGGTTGTTGTAAGTGTAATGCTTCAAATACACAAGGAAAACAAAACTTGTCTTCCCTAAATAAAACCCAGTTCTGCCTCCTCTACTCAGAGTAACTGGCATCTGATTATATAGTAAAGCCCCTGAGCTAATCAGCTTTTAATATTTGTTCTCAATGGTCCTGTATTACAAAAAAAAAAATAAACAAACAAAAAAAACCCAAAACAAAACAAAAAACCCAAACAACCCCCCCTGAAGAAGCACCATGCATTTATTTGCTTCTTAAAAATTCCTTTCGTAATTTGAAAGAATGCAAAGGAAGGCCACTCCTTACAGATGGCCTGGAATGATTGAACTTAAAATTGATAAACTTTGCCCTGCAGCATGAGACAGTGAGGAAAGTTCACATACCAGGCAAAAGTATTGGAAATAATATTCAGGTGCACACAAAAGGCCATTAAATCCTACAGTTTATATCAGTCTCAAAGTCTTTATGGAAAAATCAAGAAGATCAGCCCTTGAGCTGCTAAGTGGTTTCACCTGAGTGGTGTAATTTATTTGTTTGTGTAAGGGACAGAAGTCGCCATTCCCAAATGAAAAGCAGATCTTAAAAAAATAAATTCCTGAAGGAACTGCACTCAGCTGCACACTAGTTTGACACCCAATGTTCTGTTTCTTGGCCTTGTTCTGCTTTGTGGTCTCAGGGCTATAAAATACATATTTTTTCCAGGAATTAAACTTTCATTTTACATTTCTCAGGACCAAAATTTCTGGCTGAGAGATTGCCAATAATGTTAATCCAATGGGTGGGGCATATCATTGAATATATTGTACAGGTTGTCTCAGAGGTTCTTTTTTGCTCCATACTATATCCAGCACAGAAATGAAAACATCTTTAACCGGGTTAAATTTACACTTTTGATTCATTCCTTGGGAGCATGCGACTGCAAGGTGCCAAGCCTCAAGTTTTGTCCTTAAATGGCTCTCAATTCTTTGCCTCTCAGACAGACTCAGCATTTCCCTGGGCTCAGTTATTATGAATTTTGAAGAAAATATAATGTGCAGACCATCAGACATGGAGTTCATCCAGGATCAGAAGAGAAATATTGTAACCACTGGACCTGCTTGACAACTTCATGAAGGTTAGAGCAATCATGTTTCCTGTTGTCCCATTGTTTTCCATCCCACGGTTATAAAGCCATTGTTGAGCCATGTTATCTGATCAAGCCCTTGTAACCCCTACCATTCAATGAATCATTATTAACCAAACAAACAAAAAATATTTTCACTTTTCATTATCTTATCTAATGTCGAACATGTGCAATTTGTTTTCCGTATGTTTAATTTTCCTTTGTCTTGTTCACATCTGTATTACCTGTTCTGCCTTATCTCATCTTCTTTAAAAGGAGGACAACTGTATTGTGAAAGTCACTGAAGCCTAGATTTCTCAAGTTCCTCAGTCTCAGCATCATGGGGCTAATGGTCTAGCTTGTGGACACTCTAGTAAGCAGAGGGCTTGGTGGCTCTGAGTACATACCTGAACAACGCTCTTGAACTTTGTAGAAAGATTGAAGCTTTCAAATTAGGATCCACAGAAAACACTATGATGAGCTGTTTAAACTAGCTTCCTAGAAATGCCAAAGGGAAGTTTGAGCAAGATGAATCAAACTCTTGGCACATACATTTTGAGGCAATGCCCAGGCTCCAACTGCTTTGAAATAGATGATTGATCATCCAGTAACATGGGGTATGCTGTGAATTACGTATATCAGCCATCTAGACATTGTGTCAGACTCCTGAAGAAAGGGCTCATTTATGTACTTTTCTTACAAAATGTAGAAAGAAAAAGGAGGAGCTGTCGTGCTCTGTAACACAATGTGGTTGCTTTCGAGCTGCACGCTTGTTGAACAGGGAATCAAAGAGTGCGTGATGGCAGCCTGGTGTTTCTTGATCACCATTTGCAGAGCCTTTAAAAGTAGCCTATAGACAACCAGGGGCCCAAATTCTAGTGGGTGAACATCTTTGTGTCAGTGGCAAAAACAGTCTTCTGACATATGGCCTCAAACACAGCTGAGTGGTCTTCAATGTAAGTACCTACATCTAAGATATTCTGGAATGATATTTTTCTTAGGTCTTTTTGTTGCAATTCTCTTTTGACTGATTTTTTTTTTTTCACTGAGCAAAAAACCCAACAAAGGGTATAATACATTGGCTAAGGAACTCATTCAGAAGAAGTGCAGGGGATGACCCACCTGCTTTCAGACCCTGCATGTTTGGCCTTACTTTTTCTTATATATCTATATCTGTATCTATATATATGTCTATGGGTGGGAAAACAGGAAACGATACAAGCTATTGTTTTTATTATTTTTTGGGTTGCGAGGTTTTCTGTGCAAGATTAATTATTGTTATTCTTTATGGTACATCATCCTCACTACAGAAATAATATTTTGTTGCTTGCAAGAACTAAAAAACTGATGCATGTACTATGTCATCCTCCCTATTGCTGGACTTGGCTGAAAAGCTGTTCATGAGTCTAAACAGATGTTTAGAACAATGGAAAGTGTATGAAGTGTATGTTTATCTTTGAAAAGATAATGTTTAAGAGCTCCTTCAGACTCAGGATCCAGTCTTTCCTGGAGGACCTTGACTGCCTAGCTAGATTAGAGCAGAACTTAATGATCATAGAAAGACATTTTTCAAATATCATAAAAAGATTTTTTTCCATTGGAGAGCAAAGACTAGAACGTGGAAGCTGCATTGCTCACTACATCTTTTTTGAAGAACCAGACTGTCAACAAAAATTTGAGCCTCAATTTTGGTTTTTTTTTCTACTAGGTTTTCAAATTTGATATTTGTTAACAAATAACAATTCTTGATAGATTTGCAGAAGGCAAATCTTATAACTCGTCCTTACTTAGAATAAATTAATGTTTTGCTCCTCTATTTAGAATATTTTAAACAGTATTAATGCTTACAGAGGTGATAAAATATTTACCTCTGGAAGGTCTGCTTGTGTGTATTTCTACCGTTCAGGTAAAAATCACCTTTCTATCTAAATATTATGTATTATTCAAATTTATCCTGAAAGAAGATATTTTTTTTTTGTAAATAACCTTACATATATTTGAATATATCATATGTATTTGGCAGTATTTTTTTCCCCCCATATTTCTCCTTTCTATGTGACCTTTTTGTGTTTGTGATCCTGTATTTAGCCAGTGAATATTTTATTCCTTTTTCAAAGTGTTCAACATTTTAATAAAAATTATTCTGTCTGTAGATAAACTTTCCTTTGAATTACAGCGACATTAAATAAAGAGTCCTTCTGGCATGACAGCCAGAGTGAGCATTAATAAAACTGTAGAATCAGCAGATCCATCAAACCCCCTCCCCAAAACAATCATCTGTCAGAGACAGGGGCAACATCTATCACCTGCATGGTCCAATATAAGAAAATACAGTTTCCAGAATAAAGTGATTCCATAAGAAAATGCTATTATCTTTGCAAATAAATATCTGGGCTTCATTGCAGCGCACAGCAGTTGGGCTCTGTGCTTTGTCTTCTGTGAAGAGGAAGCATTAACATGTGACAGTACTATAACTTCTTGAAGTGAACTCTTCATTATGTTGCAGAAAAAGTATATGTGGCGATACAAAGAATGTTTTATCCACAGAGAATGGGCCTCTCTCCGGTGTCAGTGCTGACTGTCATGTGCTATCTGTACCCACGCTCCAAGCTGGGAAAATGTAAGCCGGCTTTTAATTCAGAACTGCATAGCCGCTTCGGTGCCTCTACTCGCTGGTTCATCTAGGAGGCAGGATTTGTCAGCAAGTAGAAAAATTATTAGCTCAAGGGATTGCACAGATGAGCAGGCTCCTGTTTAATTGCCTAAAATTATGACTAGAGTGAGAGTGTGACTTCTTGACGTGTTTGATTATTGGGATTCTTAAATACTTGGGAAAGGCACTGTTGAAGTGGGTGGAATGAGTAGACGGATGACTCATTGCAACAGGCGAAGACCTGGAAATGGTTGCTGGCTTTATAACATCTCAGAGAGCAGTATAATTTCAGTGCCACATTCTCGAGGCCAATGAGTTGCATCAGTAGCTCGCTCTTTGTCTGACATGGCAAAAAGATAGATGCTTTAGATTTGTGTTGCAGGACAGGACTTGGGGTATACTAACCTCAGACTGCTTCTGGATGAGGTTACGGTCATAAGTGAGAGAGGATGAAACATCAGGTGGGGTAGCATTCCCTTATGCAGGGAATACATGTTGCATTTATATGTATGGCAAGTAGGTGATTCTGTCTGTATTACTTTGCCCACAGGAATCCTCACCCATGAGATGAATATTTGTAAGGACTCTGTTTTCAGTGATTTCAAGACATAGAGAAAGGAAATCACTCAGCAGAGGCTAAGCCCTTATCATCCCAAGGCTGCTAGTAATCCAAAGCATTCTTGGGCAAGGTGCTTAATGGGAGTAACAAAAAAGCAGCTGAATATAAGCCAGTAATCTGGGCTCTGGCATCTGTTAAAGGAAAATAATAATAGTATATTTCCTTCTCTGAAGTCTTGATGACTGGCAGCCAGAATACACTATGTAGGACAGTAATTTAATACCATGTCATTATTTCCCCAGATATGTTTCTGGGCAGAATTAACTCATGAAATAGCTATGAAACTTAACGGTGTCATACTGTTTATTTGAGGCAAATTCAGCTGTGAAGTCTGTAGTTTTTACAAGGTTAACAGGACCATAGGAAAGCCTAGGCTTTAATTTGATTTGCAGATACATGTGAAATATACAGATCCTTGTACTTTTTTTGGTGAGATTTTCAGTTAGATATTTGAAATAGGCACTTTTTCATTTTCCTTCTTGTAATGAAAGAATGAGGACCTAGAATATATGTTGTAGAAGACTTGGGAAAAAGATTCACAAAAGCTCATTTATATGTGTTACTGATTTATCTGCTCTGAGGCAGCTCTTGACCAGCCCACCAACATATTCTCAGCACCTCAATCTCATTGCTCAACTGAAGATTGCAAACAAACTCAAACTATGGGGAAGATATAACTTAAATAAACACTCCTCTTTTGAGCTTCACCCATGTGATATATATTATATGTGCTTGGCACAGTGGGAATGAAAGAGAACTCAATTTATGATGGGAACTCTGCTTTTAATTCAATAGCTTGGCACATTAATAAAGAATGATTAAATGTCAGTATTTGGAGAAACTCGTGTTATTCTAGAAATGTAACATTCTGCTTGACAGAGTCTTGAACTCCAGTGAAGAGTAGCCCTTTAAATCTTGAAATCTGACTGCCATTTGCCTGGTGGGCTGTCTTATCTGATGGAAGCAAGGCCAACTAAGGGTCTCCTTATTTGACCTTAATCTTCCTGTTAACCACTTACAGTTTTAACTCAAGATGTCAAGAATTTTCTTGGCATCCTTCCACAACGTGCTGGGCCAGATTCTCTTTCTAGTTACAGCATTATAAACTCAGGATCTGATCTGTCCTCAGCTCCTTCAACCTTGTTTGGATCTCAGACCTGTTTCTGCCTCCCTATAGATCTGACACCTCTTCATTCCTTGGCTAGAATGACTTACAACTAGATCCTTTTCCTTTTTTCTTTTTACCCCCTGTGAAATGGCTATTGTTCTTGCCATATCTCGTGTGTTTCTTTGGAAGTTTTGCAGTGATGAATGTTTTCATGCTGATTTTATAGAGTGGCCATCCGGTCTGACAGATCTGAATTTGATGGTTTTGTATAATGAATATTTCTTACATTCACAAATTTATTTTAACAGCAGTACATTTTTTACCTCCCTGCCGTTAAAGTTAAGGCTGGATGAATGTGATCAAATAAATATTTTTATGGTCCTTTCCTTCAAATGTCACTTTGTCTTTAGCCTCCATGAGCATTTGACACGTTAAGTAAATGGACTTCAGTCATCTGATTTGTTTTTCCATTTGCGTATGTGAATATTTGTTTTGCAAGAGTCTGTAGTCTCATCCAGCCAGGTGAAGGAAAACATGTTACATGACTTATTAATATCTCAGTTAATCTTAAGAACTTGACTGCCAAGTATTGAACGCCCAAAGAACTCCATGTTACCAATTAAAAGTTAAGCATTTGCACAGAAAAAAAAATCAAATAATAATATTAAAAAACCTAGAATGAAGTAGATCAGTTTATGGACTAATCTTCTTAAGGCTATTCCATGGGCAGAAAAACTGAAGCAAACCAATATTTTATTACAATATTTTTTTAGCTCTGCCTTGAAATGATAAAGTTATTGCTGCTTTGTTTAGACTCAAGAATTTCTGTAATTCAGTGCTCTGAAGTTTCTTTTAAAGTCTGTATCAGCTAATCCACAAAAACTCCCATTGTGGGGACTGCTGAATTACTGAGTGAAGGAGGTTAGAAGCGAAGATGTTGAAACCATTTGGTACCCAGGTACATCATCTGAGTAAATTCAGCTTGAGGCGAATGGAGAAGAGGAAAGGAGCTGACATTTGCAAGGCAAAGACCACTATGTTTTCACTTAGCAAGTTCAGGCTGATCTCCTGACTCCAGAGGATCAATTTGGGGCGGCATTGCTGAAGGTACAAATTAATAATAGAGCCATGAAGAGTTCATGCATTCATCCAGAGGCAAATCCATTGCTTTTAATTGCCACGCTTACTTCTACAGACTTGGAAATTAGTCTTATATCAAAAAGGATATCCTCTCTGCTATCCCAAGGGGTGCTGGCTTACAAGATTTAAACTTGTGTGCAAATTGATTCAACCCACATGTCAAATTAAGTTTTGATCTAGTGCCAGTTGTGATCAGATCCTGAGGGCATATCCCAATACCTCTGCACCGCAGTTCTGGCTCAAGAACAGTCTCTCTTCCCTTTCGTTTGGAAAATATTTTTTCATTATAGTGGAGTTATCATATCTTCACAAATGATTTGAGACAGAATTTTTGGAGGAAAGGTCAAAACGTACGGTTTTTGTTTCACAGCAGATTTCTATGGACCAGGATGCTTCTTACTGCCCTACTTCACTGTAATACCAGAATGCCTGGTATTCCTAATCCTCACTGTTTTCTTCCCAGCATAAATGGTTTTGAAGGAATCACCAGGTTCAGGTGAAACTACCTTCATTTTTATCACTCAAAAAACGCTGGAAGATTACAATAATCAGCAGATAGTCTGTTTTTTCATAATAATGTGTCTCTTGGTTTCATATTTTTGCCTTGTGCAAAAGCATTTTCTTTATATACAACAATTTACGAGCAATTAATTCAAACTCTAGAACTACATCTCTAGCAACTCAAACAGAATTGTCTTCTTACAGCTGTTGAAAATGCCATAAAAACTTGATTTTATAATTCTATAATTAAGAACAAGTTTTGAAAAATTGTGGGATTTATTTCCACTCCTGCCTAGGAATCTCTTCCTACCCTGTTGCAAACAGGAAAAGCAGAAAGTAGGATTAGAATTCATTTTAAGGAACTGGAGAGATAAGTGTGTTTTTATTGATCCCTCGGTGCTCTGAGTCACAATGTTTAAACAAGCTGCTGCCAAAAAGTTAAATAAAAAAATTTCTTTCCTTTCAATGCTTTCTAGCTTTATTACAGACCAGTCCAAGTGGGGCACATGTAACTAGAAATTGTAGTACCTTGTGAAACAGTAATAATTGCCATGCTGGGACATATTTATACGTGAATGTCAGGCTACAGATGACGGGAAAACAAATGGTTTATGTCAAAGGAAGGTACTTCCCAGTGACAAAGAATTTAATTTCAAAACTGCAATTTTTAGTTAAATCATTGTTGAAAGTACAAAGTGTAGTATATTAGTTCTCTCTATAAAAGAAAAATAGCATCCCTTTTCCCCTAAAGTATTACAATATATTTATCTACCACATTATAATTTTAAAATATCATGTTATCTTAGAAGGGTAATGGCCTCTTTAGGAGGAGTGACAGCAAAGTCTTCTGAGGCAGTCAAAGCTAGACAGTTCACAATGATGACCTGAAGGTAATGAATAGTCCTTGATTTGCAGGCAGATGGTCTGTGTGACCTACTAAATCCCTATAAATTTTGTCATTCTTTTTAATGAGTTTTTTTCTGCAGTCTTGGCTTGGAATCAGTGAGTTACTGTGTGAGATTAGTTGTTCTTTGGACCGGTCTTAGCATGTTTTATTTTTCAGCTGCAGAATAGTTATTTGGCTACATAAGCCAAAAATTTCCAAGTGAGATGCTTAAAACTGATTTATAAATATATTCTGAAGTACTGATATAAGTGTCTCAAGCTTCTAAGTGGACACAGGATTCATACAGTATCTAGAATCACTGAGGACTGTAAGAGTTCATCAACTTCAAAAACCACATTCATTCTAAACAGGAGAGACACTTTCAAAGGACCCTAAATCAATGAGCCTTAGATCTCTCAGTCACATGAACATTTTTGAAAAAGTTGTCCTCGTTGCCTTTTAAACATGTGACAAAAGAATGGCAAAGAGTGAATTTTCTAATTGATTATTTAGAATCTTTACAGTAAAGCTACTCAAGATTTTGGGTTTTCACCCCAAAATTCATGTTTATTTTTTAATTTCTTTAGAAATAAACATAAATATATTGTAGTAAATTAATAAATGTGTGGGTGCAAGACTGAAAAATTGGTCCAGGAAGACCCAAAACATTAAAAGCAAAAAGACTGTCTGGGGCAAGATCACTTTAAAAATTAGTTGATGTGCTTAAATGCAGTTAGAATACTGCCTTTCTACATGTTAGGCTGCAGAAGAGGGGTTTTATCTTGCAAAACAGCATAAACTGAAGGCAGTATTTTCATTGCTTGGTTTCTTCTCTAGAACAGTCTGAGACTCACATTGGGGTTGCAGGTAGTGTCCTTTCTGCAATCTGGATTATTGCAATTTCCCCAAATGAGATGTTTTCTTACAATTATTGTAGTTTACATGCTGCTTTTTCTAATTAAGAAGTGATTAAGAACCCATTTTTTTCACTTAGATCTCTCTACTTAAAGCAGGGGAGGCTAAAATGAGATCACATTCGGCAAGGCTTTTGTACATCTCTATACTTTTTGATGCATGCAAAATATGCTTATCCTCCAACTTCCCACCAAACTAAATATTGGGAAAAAGTATCTTTCCATCCTTCATTATATTCTGCTTGCCCAGGACTTTGTATAGGATTTCCCACAGCTAAGTGGCTTCTGCTGTGGCCACTTGCTGTGCCCACCAGTTTTAAACTGCTACAGAAGAAAAGCAGAAGCAGCAGTTTTTCAGAAATTCCTGGAACCTGTTGTAATTCTATGTTGTTGTTAGATTTTTATGCTGAAAAACACTCCCAAGAGCTATGCTGGCTGGGTTTGAAGGCTTTCTGCAGCTTCAGATTCTTGATGTGCTAAAACAGGCTTTCAAATGGTTTGGGCACTTGGAGAATGTGCGCAACTGATGCTTCAGTGCCACCTCACTGAGGAATAAGGGAAGGTCCACAAGTGTGCAGTGCTCATGAAACTCCCTGTCACATTCAGTTAAATATTTTGTCAGGTAGTTCAAAGTATCCACTGAGTTTCCTTGGTAGATAGACCTGCACACTTCGTGTGTGTGTGTGTGTATGTGTGTTTGGCCAAACGTTTCTGCTGCTAACTAGTTAAAATTTTAATTAATTAAATATACAAGGAGTTGGTCCTGATCATGGGTTCAGATTAAGAAGATCACACTATTCTTGGATAGAAATACTTGTGCAAAGAAGCAATCAGCAACACTTCAGAGTGTAGAAACACCTAGGGTTTAAGGTAGTGGTTCAGGTGTATGTGTGTTTCCTGTACCAGGAACGTTAAGTTCAGCCTATTAAAATCAGCTGCAGAATTTGGCATTTCATAAGTTCCTCATATAATTTTCTTTCCCTTTCTACTCATCCCTCTTCTGTATACCCAAATATGGGAGACAGTTTAAGATATTATGTTACCTTGCTTTTTCACAATATCCTGCACTATGATAAAAGGAAAATTTAAGACTCTCCTTTTAGGCCATAATTTCAATCTTCTCCCCAATTGATTTAAACCTGGATCATAGTAAAAAATGCAGACTAATAAATACGGTATGTTTTATGTCACTTTTCTGTTGACAGCTCTTCTTCCTCTCATGGGCAAGTGTTGAAAGTACTCATTTTAAGTCTCTGAGTAATTTAAATTGCTCCTGGTTACCCTTATAAATTTTTTTCGAATTCCTTGCATGCTATAAGCCAAGGAGGGAAACAAGGAACTCAGAAGGACATTAGAAACAAGAGAAGAAAATAGGTCAAAATTTACAAAAGAAAGAAATGAAGAAGAAAGATAAAGGAATGAAATACAGGGTCATTATTTGCCTCTGATTGCTTCAGCATTGCTACCTGATGTGACTTGCCTATTTTTGTCACTCTTGCATTGACTGTTGTGTTGACTCTTCCATCCACAGTTTCATCAAAATGGTGAAATTATAGTGCTAGCCATAGGTTATGATCAGCAAATGTAGTTTTATTTTTCTGCAGAACTGGGAGGTTTTATAAATTTTCTAATGTGGCCTCAGTGTCATGTTAATTCTACAGAATGGATGCTGAACAATCAGGAAGGCATGAGGAAATCTGATGTGTCTGGAAAAGAATGCAATGAATTAACACATGCTAACCTCAGCTATGCAGCTATATTTACCCTGCAAATCACTGGCAGTAAGTGGGGGGAATTGATGATGTTTCTCCTCAGGTGCAGAAACTTAGAATCAACACTTGAGAGGGAAGGACTGAGATGGTTTTGCTTTCATTTGCCTTTCTGACGTGAGGGAAGGCAAAAGCTGGTCACTCACAACAGTTTTCACAGAATCACACAGAATCGCAAGGGTTGGAAGGGACCTCAGGAGATCATCCAGCCAAACCCCCCTGCTAAAGCAGGTTCACCTAGAGCAGGTTGCACAGGACATCATCCAGGTGGGCTTTGAATATCTCCAGAGAAGAAGACTCCACAACCCTCCTGGGCAGCCTGTTCCAGTGCCCTGTCACCCTCAAAGTAAAGAAGTTCTTCCTCCTATTCAACTGAAACCTCTTATGCTTCAGTTTGTGCCCATTTCCCCTTGTCCTGTTGCTGGGCATTTTAGAGCAGGCTGTGGGCTGGCAGACTTGCACAAATGAAAGGTTTAGGCGGTGACTGAAGGCAGGCTGTGGGGCAGCCCTGCTGATGTACACTCAGTCACAGGGATTTTCTTAAACTGTATTAATGCCAGTTCAGGAAACACCTTATCTGTTTCAGTAAGTTAGGAAGTAACACCTTGCAGAAACAGAATGTATAGTTATCACTGATTAAAAGAAATAATAAAAAGAAATGTTTTCACTACCAGAAATAGTGCATACCCATGCTTCGAATTAAAGGTCTGTCTTTCAAGATGTGTTCTTGAATACATTTAACACTTCAGGGGATAGCATGCACCCTAGAAACAGTTTATATTACAAATTAGTGTTCTTTATGCTTGTTTATACTCACAAAGAATGGGAAACTTATCATACATACAAATACATTAATCGCAACATGTCACTGAGTATGTATGTATGTTCAACAATTTTCTTCCTATCAGTTGCTCATGGATTGTTGATTTTGAGTCCTCCCTATTCTCAATTATTTATTCTTGATGTATGATTATCAGCTGTAGAAACTGGTGTAACTCTGTTGGATAAGATGGCAGATAATATTTCAAGTCATAGTTATTCCTCTATGACCATGCAGTACCAAAGCTGTCCTCCCCCTCAAAAAAAAAAGAAAAAGAAATGTCCCCTTGCCTAACAAGTTTCCCATGCAAAAAAAAATCTAGAAAATGATAAAATATGGAGGCAAAGTGTTTATGGTTATGTATTTATGATTTGTATTTGTGTTCAAGAATAGACATTCTCTATTTTACTGCTCCCCAGTGTTACGAATAAAAATGGTGATGTGAGTTATCTTCTGAGAGCTGCTAGGACAGATTGAGCACGTTCACGTGCCACGTAGCTTGACATGGTAACTGTTTGGTATCTGCATTTTGCCATCAAAGGACATTTGTGCATCATGCAGTAAAATGGATTTTGCTTTCCAGTTTATTACGCTGACTACAGTGGGAGTCTGAAGGGTCTAATTTCCGTTCACCTGACTAACATTTATGAGTACGTGACACTTTCATTATTCTTAGAAGCAAGGACAAAGGCAGATTAGATGGAAGGCACTTGCTAGCATGAATTATTTTCAGGCCTTCACCGCAAAATGATTCTGCAGACCAAGTGGAAGCTGGGCCATTCTCTGCTTGAAGAACATCTTTCTCAAGTGGCAACATACACTATGATTTTTTACATCTGTGCTTGAAAGGGTATTTCAGCCTCATATTTCAAAAGACATTCACAAGTTCTCAGAACTGACTATTCACAATGAAGTAATAAAAATCATGACTCTGAATAATGTGACGTGCGTTGAAAAAGAAAAAAACCCAATATGTGGGGACACAGAGCAGATGAGTCAAAACCTCCATTTAAAAGACAATTATTTTATGTCTACAGGGTTGGAGGAAATGCCATCAAAATTTCAGTCTCATTTGGTGTGTATAAATTGTATTAGCATTTGAAGGTACATGATTGAAATTAAATCTGTGGTTCTGTAGTGATCACAGGCAGTGCTTTCATAGTGCTGCTAATTCAGCAGACTTAGAATTGTGTGTAGCAATTGCATTGCAACAGGATGAACCAGGAAATACGGTCCTGTAAGTTCTCTCCAGTTGAAGAGATATCACTAGAATGACTTCCAAGATGAATTACAGTTTTTCCAAGCAAAATATTTGTACTAGGACATTGTGAAATATGAAAGAATAATTATATTAATAGGAAAATGTTTTCTGTCTAATAAAATTGGCTCATGAGGCATTGAATTCTTTCTCTGAGAATTATCTTGGTTTGCATTTGGTACAGGGCACTGTGAGGTCTACAGTGAGAGTCTGAAATGGGGCTTGAACTGGGAGGCAAGGCAGCTAAAATGAAAACCAGAAATAACTGTTCTTTTCAGCTCTGAGGGAACAGAGAAGTCCTAAACAGATGATCTGTTGAAAAGTCTTCACGGGCCAGATGCTTCAGCAATAAGAGGGCAGGTTCACAAAAAATTTTCCATCCAGCCATCTGAAAACTACAGCGTATTCTGGGAGCAAATCCATCAGAAAAAACGAACTTGCAGAAAGTTAGGATGCCTGAGCTTTCCAGGAAAAATTCCTATGAAAATGCAAGCAAGGTCACGTGAACCAAGCTACTCAAGGAAATTTGAAGTCTGTTTTCCTGAGTGTAACTAATAATTCAGTTTCTCACACCCAGGACTATACATAAACATTAGCAGGAATCTTAACTTATTGCAGTCCCAAAGAGAAGCCCCAAAGAGAAGACGTATTGAAGATTCGGTGTTTGGCTTTTGATAGTGATCAGTGCATCCACTGTGGCCAACCCTTTGCTCACAGAAACATTGCTGCAGTTGGTTCAGAAATACCTTGATGAGTTCGGTCAAAAGGAACATCAGCTTTTTTTTCAGAATGGCACAACTGATGAAAAATGGCTTAGGTCAAACCTGTGCTTGTGAGTTCCTTCAGTTACAGTGCTCCACAACGTATTAAGATATGGCTTTCATCCACTGTGGGACAAACATGTTTGAGCGTTGTATGATTTCCCACATTCATAAGGACAAAACCAAGGACTTCCAGATTAGAGATGTTGCAGAAGCTCAGGAGGAAAATCATAATTTGGAGCTTTTTCTGATTTATAGCTCATTCTTTTTACTTTTATTTTTAATAAAAAGGAGTGCATTAGTGAGTACTTTTGTACCATGAGTGAATTTGTCTTATAAGTGAGATAAAACAGCTACTGTTCCAAACTCATCATGCCTATTCCTCTATTCCTGCCATACCTAATTTAATATTTCATAGTTTTGTGGGGGTTGGGGACTCCCACATTTCCCCAGGTCCAAGGCTGCCTGCATGCTCCTGTTCTTAAGTCGGAGTAAGGAAAGCTACAGTCCTGGACTACTGATATCAAAGAGTCTCAGCATTGACTTTGAAAGGAATCAGGTGAAATTTGGAGGACAGACTGCTGAAGCCATGTATGGATCAAGCCTTCAGGCTGAGGCGAGGTCACAGAGGACATTATCCTGTCTTGTCTTTAGCTGAAAGCAGTTTCTATACAAGGACATTTTGCTGTAACTGTAAAGCTTTCTTTTTTTTTTTTTTTTTTCTTACACTGAAGATTTGGAAATTTGAAAAGAATTCTACTCTTGGTTTATAGACACCTAAGCTGCAAGGAGTGGATGAAAAGGAGCTGTCAGCTGCATCTCCGCAGGGTGCTGCTCTGGGAAACTGCCATTGGGGTTAATTCTCCTCTTCTCCAGCAGGACCGCCGCGTGGTGACCTCAGAGGGACCGCAAGGCGGACAAACCTCTGGAGTATGCTGCATACTGCCTGGGATCCTGAGCAGTTGCAGGTGGCTTCTTATGTATGAAAGACAGTCATGTAAAACATTGTTACAACTGAACTGCTGTCAATCTGACCTTTTTTACTGGTGGTGAAATTTTCTTTTATTAGCTCTTTCATCAGGACACGACTTTTCAAAACACATTGAAAGGGGCCCTGATGTGGATATATTTGAATTACAAAGAGCATATGTTTTCCATTTTAAGGAATGTCAGTCTAAGCATTTAATTAAGAAGTAGGTACATCTGGTGTTTTAACTAAATATATTCTAGTTGTCAGCCTTTCCAAGCAAAAATTTTAATTTCCATATAGCCACAAATTCCACAAATTACAAGCACAAACCATGTCCACAGTACCTCATAGTTGCTTTAATCCTGAATCCAAAAACATGCCATTATTTTTTTCCCTTGGTCTATGTGTCAAAAAGAAAGGAAGAAAGAAGCAACAGCATCAGAAGCATACTAAATGTTCTTACTTTTTGCTTTTTACAAGAATGGATTTTGAATGTTTGAGATCAAAAAAACCCAGAGCACATTTGGAAATGATAGCTCAGCTCTCCTGAGGAAAATTGGTTCATTGGTCTTATTACCTCAACCCTGTGTGCCTGCCTGGAAACTAAATAAACAGATGGTTTGCCAAGATGAAACATCAACATCCAGAGTACAGAGTTTGACTCAGGATGCTGTAGACTTAGCTCCCAAACTAAGATGGTCTGCTAACCAAGGCTGATAGGACATCTTCCAGGATAAAATAGAGTAAAAGCCAAACAGCATAGCCCTTGCAGCTAAACAGACAAAGCAGTGTTTTTTCTACTGTCTAATTGTTACTAAGAATAAAATAATAATAAAAATAAAATTAATTTATAAATGCTAAACAGGAACTTTTAATGGTGCCTTTTTTTATGTCAGTATTCTCTGTCTCCACCATTAAAACTAGTATCTCCAGTACAAAGTGCGTTAGCTAGAACAGTTAATCTATTTCATCCCATCTATAATCATCATAATTGGGTTATGTGAAATCCATAATGTACATCTATTACCTGAAAGAGAATAAGTCGAAGACTAAATCATGGCTTTGCTGAGGGTAGAAAGCTTGACAAAGGTGTGCGGCTCCCCACAACAGAGAAATCAGTTCCCAGTGTGGCAACTTCCCATCTTGCCTTTTTAAACATATGCAGCATTTTACCTAAAGTCTGAGTTCATAAACAAACCACAAAGTTTCATTCCGTTGATGGGGATAACGCATAATCTGAGGTAGAGCAGGCTCCCTTTTATTTTTAGAACAAACAGCTTTATTTGAAAGAAATAGCTCAGCATATATCTTCTAATATTGGATAATCACCTGTAGCATTAAGATAAAATCAAATGGAGAGCAGGAGACAGAGATTTGGTTCCATGCTTCTATGAAAAGGGTGTTAAAGGAGTTTCCTAACATGGGACATCATTCTTACAAAAACTGAGGTGACTATGGCTTGAAACTATATACTGCATATATTAACTCTTAAAATGAAACGTTACTGTTGCATCCTGAGCTTGTGTTTTAAGGCAATTATCTTACATTATCAGTCAATAGTTTTAAGAAGCAAGAAATGCAAAAGAATAGATGTCACCTTAATCAAATGACAGAGAGTAAAAATCCGGTTTGTATGTTGAAATAATCCATAACAGTTTATTTCCAATGTGGCCAGCATGTTGGTTTAGTGAACTCAGTAAACTCAGATCATGAAGTTATTATGAAGTTACTGCTATGAAAACTGCTGTGTCATGAATACCTCTCTGTCAGCCCAGGCTGGCTTGATGAGACCTGCCTGACAAGGTGGTCATTAAATCCTAACAGGCAACTACTGAGCATGAAACACCTTGGGGCAATGGGCTGGCTGAGGCCTTGGTGATCAAGGGGATGCGGGTTTGGAGCCAGTGGGCAGTTTGCCAAAGGCTAACACAGAAGCTGAGTGTTAGGAGAAGAGGATATAAACATTGTGAAATCCCACAGAGATGGTAAGTGTGTTCAGTGGGGGGAAGATTGCAGGAGTCAGTTTGGGATCCAGGAGCAAGATGCTCAGAGGGTGGAGTTTCAGGTGCTTAGAGCAGTCACCTGCTGAATCTGTGAGTATCTGAGAGGGGAACTGGTGGGAAGGTGTGAGTCCCATGCTCTGGAAATGTTGTTCTTTGGTCTTCTAGGTGCATTTTTCCAGCTGCAGAGGAGTGTCACAACCTGTTTCAGAGATCCTAAGTTGTCAGAGTTGTCCACGTGGCAGACATGATATCATTAGGGAGAGTGCCAGTGAGTCTTCTCCAAACAGTCTCCCCACCCGAAGGTCAAAGACTGAAGAACTTCATCTGAGAAGTGTGGGATAAAGTAGAAATGTGACTGTAAATGTAGCCATTGAGGACAGCCCATTGGCAAAGATCTACTTAATCCTCCCAGAGCTCTGGAGTGCTGTGAAGGCAGGTAAGAAGGAGAGAATGATCACTGCAGTGTAAAGTTCAGGCTTTCCTGCCTGTACTGCTGACCCGTTCGGCTTTGCTTTGCTTCGCTTCACCACAACATGTGAAACAGCACTTACAGCTCTGTCAGCAGTCACTGGCCACTCATGCGTGCCAGGAGGAAAGACCCTCCCATGTATTTGTGACCTCTGGGCTTGATCATTATCTTCAGGAATGAGATTACTAAGCTGAAAAGTGCTCAGCTGGTTTGTAATTCAGCAGATGAACAAGATGGGCTGCTGAGAAGACAGCACCCATACACCCCCCTCTCTGGAAATGGGTCCCTGTCAAAGAGAGCTGGACTGAAGTTTTCAGTACCTTGCGTCAAGACCCAAGTGACTTATGCCATTAATTTTTCTTCCACATTGACCAATATTTCACCTGAAGGGGAGAATGTTACCTTCAGCAGTGATATCTGTTGGTATGGAGGGCAGGGATTCCTCTTCAGCTGGTCTGTGTTTCTGGGTGTTAATCTATAAACAGCCAGAACTATTGTAGGCCTCGTCATTTTTACAGCAAAGTGCATTTACACTCATCCGAGCTACTCTGCTTGCAATATCAAACAGAGAAAATCACAAAGCCATTTCAAAGCTGGGGAATGTGAGGAAAAAGAGTCTATTCTCTTGGTGGTGCTCAAATGTGGCCTAAAGCCTGTTCCTACTTCAGGTGAAGTTGGGTGCATCTGTATCCACGCTAGCAATTATCTGTTTTCTGGTTTACTCCCAGACTACGCTCTGGAGTGGGCTAGCTGTTTCCTTCCAAAAGCAGACCTAGAAACAGTTGACAGGATAATTTGTTCCAGGGTCTGTTCCTGGATGCAGCCCACGCCAAGACTGACTCCTTCCATCTAGGACATTCCTCCCACATTATCCCATGTGGTAATGCAGCACATATCCTTGGTGTCATGCTATGAAAAACACAGCTGTGCCAGACTGCATGCAGCACAACCCTCACATTATTTTAGCTGTTGTGAACTGGAAAATGATGACAAATAGTTAGTCTATCCTTGACATAAAGGAATCCCCATAGGAGGGGGAAGCCTTTAATATACAGCCACAGCCATTACATCCTGGGGAGCATGGTGAGGTCGGTGCTGGCTGTCCTGTGGTGCCTGTGCACGCTGAGATTTCTCAGCCATTGACATGGGAGAGATCCTGTGAGACCACTTGTGAGAGCACCTTGTCAAGTGAAAAAGGTCTTCATCTGTTGGTAGGACCTTTGACTTGTTTGGTATACAGAAAGAGGAGGCATCTATATCAAAGGCACAGGTGGTAAAAAGTCACAAGAAAATAAGAAAGCATCAGTCAGACAAATATAAGGATACTGCTTTGTAGAATTAATCACAGAAAAGTTGTTTTCCATAAAAGTCTCTTGGTGGGTTCTTTCACTTATTTGGTGGGACAGAGGCATATAATATTCTATCACCAATAATCCAGCTTCTTTCATAAACGAGCCAGCACATACTGCCTCCTCATCACTATCCAGCTGAGGATCACGTGTAACTGGGTTTAGGAAATGTGAAATAAGCTCAATCAGCACTTTTTTTTCCTGAGAACAATGTGCCATAGTTCCAAGACTGAGTAGTGTGGGGAAAACTGGTGGGTGTTTATAGCAGTAAAATAACATCTTGCAATTAAATTTCAAAATCTAATTCCCAAAGAGATACAAACCCTGTATCTTTGTATGTATGTATGTACATAGTTAGGGATTGCTTCACACATGAGAGAAACAGAGCCAGTTTTTGGGAGGCTGGAACATAACAGCTGCTCAGTAGCTGATGCTCCCACATTTTTTTCAAGAGGGGTGAAGAACAATAACACCCTCAAGAGGCATTAGAATTAGGTTTTTATTAGAAGTCTTCAGCAAGCATAGCAGCTCTCTTGCATGCTGCCAGTAACCACTGGTAGCTCACCTAGCATACAGAATTTTAGCAAGCAGGTTAGTATCGATGGCAACACCATCAATTTTCATGACTTTCTATTGGGTTCTCTCTCTTCTGACTACAGATGTGGCCTTTTTGCTTCCAGGTTGTGGCAGTCAGCTTCACACCCATTATTCTATGAATTTCTGTAGACATCCTTATACTGATTTCGGACACACAGTAAGTAACTTGCCATGTTATTGTCCTGAAGAGAGATGAAGTGATAGTTTACCATAGGTTGTACAATCGCTGCACGACAGAGAACTATATGGAATACAAGTGAAAACAACTGTATGCCTCTCAATGACACATATCATAATAGTATAAAAAATGTTCTTTGACCATATAGTTTAGTTTCTTGGCAATATTACACCTGGCAATAAAAATCACCTGCAGATCAGTTTGCAATGATTATTCCAATACTTTTCCAGCTGACATCAGCCAGGACTGTGCCTCTGTAGGAACACTAAGGCCGGCTTATTTATGTAACTATGCTCAGGGAATGCTTCTATATGCAAGTCCATCCACACTTCACTGAAAACACTGAGCACATTTTTTTTCCTTATTTAGTGTCAGAGTTATATGCTTTAGATTATAAATTCAAACTTGCATAGTTACCAGACTTACATGGCACAAAGCATAGGCTAGGCACAGTTTGCAAACATCATTAACGTGTTTTGTATTTAGTTTTTGGATGTTCTAGTATTTTTATTGTTTTAAAACACTGGAAAAAGTACAGGCAACAGTATCAAAGCCCTAAAGGTTAGAAAATGAAGTCAAATGCACAAAGAACTGTTACCCAACCAACAAGATACTTAGGGAAAATATAGGCTCACAAAGAAGAGAAGTGAAACATTTTGTAGTTTCTCACAAGCTGAACAGATTTTCTCCTCAGTCCTTGTTCTAATCACTTACTCAGATGCAAAAACTGAGTTACACCCCTGCATGTATAAATAAAGGCACATTTTTAATTTAGAAGATAAGGATAAGGTCAAAGCAATGGATAATGGTCAAAGTAAAAAAAATGTAGAAGAAGGGGGAGGAAAGACAAGGGTTATAATAGTATCAAGTAGCTACACAGAGAGGTGTATAAACATCTTAATGTTAATAAACACAAAGCTTAAAAATTGAGTACTGCCATCTTTGTCTCCAGCTCCAGTGAGCTGAGAAGTGAGGAAACTTGCACACGCAGCTACATTCAGAGAACTGAGGAAGGAAGCTGGGTAGATTTCTAGGAATGCTGGAACAGAGTGCTTAAGTGCTTAACTAAATATGTTTCCTAAAGATAGACTTTATTTTGATTTTGGAAACTAAACCAAATTCCTCTTAAGCAGATATTTTTTGTTAAAGAAAAAGGTTTGAATGGCAAGAACTTGAGGATAATATGAAAGATCTTAATGTAGCAGGTGTATATTTTAGTATATGAGTTGTTAAATTTTCCTAAGTTTGATTTTCACATGGTGTGAGACTGTCACATGTAGCCATTACTTCCATGTTCCCTTTGCTTCTAGTTCATCACTGTAGTTTTCTGCAAGGAATATTTATGACAAGTCACACTATGGGGATGACTGGCTAAGGCATCAAAAGCAATCTTGCCTTAAGCAGATTTATATATTGCATAAGATTTGAATCATACCAAATATTTGTCCTTATAATGCAGTCCTTGTTCTTAATAAATTGCCACTGACTGGTGCTGTGAATGACCAGTTTGGGACCATACTTGCCTTCATTAATGCCAAGAGCAAGCTTGTCATCAAAGTTGATTCAGATCCTCAGATAAAGGTATTAGTGTGCCTATGCATGCATTGCCTTTGGTTCTAGGATAAACTTTATAGGAATTCTGTTTGGATGCAAAGGCTTTGGAAACAAACACAAAAGTAGAGAAAACTGCCTGGTTGCCACTGGTCAGTGTGAAATTATGTTTCTGAGAACAAATTCTGAATATTATGATACTGCCGATACAAACGTGGCAGTAATACCATCTGGGGGCTATTGGAGGAGAAAGAAAAATTATTTCATTGTTTACTTAAAAAGACTACAAAATGAACAAGTAAAGGACTGGTTTGACTATCTTCTTGCAGGAATTTTACATCCGAGGACTATGTATTAGTTATTCAGGCAATAATGTCTCGGTCTGGATTGCAAAATCAAGTATGTGGCTTTAAAAAACGTTACCTTATGTTTAAACCCACTAGGTTTAGCCCTTTAGGTATTTTTCCTTGGGCTGGGGGGCGAGGAGCTTATTTACAAGCTAGTCATTTGGTCTAGATACCTACAGCATGTTTGTTTCTCTCCTTATTATGAACTTTTGAGCTTTTTAAGTAAAAGCGTGGGCTACAGGAAATATGCTTTACAAGTAAGAGCTGTACTTATACAGTATGAAGCCATGGATTTTGATGCCTTTACTGCTTTAGAGTTGTGAAATATTTTCATGAAGAATATTTATCATTATTTTGCATTGTGAGTTTCTGGGGTTGGTGCTATGGACAGCAATGTCATGCCTTTGTAATATACTATTAGCTTTTATTCTTTATATGCCTTTACAAGCTTTTTTTTTTTCCATTTACTCCTCTCTCTTTATGCAAGTTTGTGAAAAAATATACATTTCAAATTATTTACAGAGCTGGTGAATATCTATAAATATGCAGAAGTCCCTTTTATACATGGGCAGAGTAAAGGAAAGATCATAGAAAACAGAATTGGCAGAGGTTTGAGGAGGTTATGTAGTTTACAATCAGCCTCAAGAATTCAACTCTACCTTTGCCACCCCTGGCAAACATTTGTGTAACCCCTCCTTAGAATCTCCCAGTGACAGAGATTTCACACACTCACCCAAGGCAATCTCTTCCCACGCCTAGCGATGCTTACAGATAAAAACGTTTTCCTGATATCCAACCTGAATTTCTCTAGCTGTAATTTGAGTGTATTTCTTCTTGTCCTCTCTCCAAGGACATGAAGAACAGATTATTCCTTTGCTCCTTTTGGCAGCCCTTTCTGTACTTAAAGACTGTTATCAGGTCTTCCTTCAGGCTTCTCTTCTGTAGACTAAACAAATCCAATTCGTTTTCAATTACAGCTTAATGTTACTTAGCTGTCTGTGAGATGTAATGTGGAAGGACCATTTGCAAAGAGCACAGCATTAGGACAGTTAAAGAAACGTTTCAGAAGACACACATAAAGAGTGCTTAGCTCTGCATTTTATGTGCTTCTGTGCCATTTATTTCCCAAATTGAAATTTAGAGCCTTGTCTCACACTTTTCTACCAGACTTTTGCTAATTAACACTCCAGTCCAGATCCGAGTTCAGATTCCAACAGTCCATATAGCCAAGGGAGTACTTTATTCAAGAGTTTTAATTGAGGTCACCGTTTAAAAAAATCAGTTAAAACTGAAAATTAGAACTGCCTGAAAGAAAAGAAACTTCATAGAAAGTTCTCTGACAAAATGAGATAGTTCCTTCCATTCATATACATAAGTGAATAAGCTTATAGGGATTCCTAAACTCTCTCATACTTCATGAAGGTCTCAAAAATTGCTCTAATCCCACCTAGTATTAAGACTCTCATCTCTGTTAACAGCAAAAACTTAATGTTACCAAGCCTGCTTATATTCTTCATGATTCATAGCATTTAAAGTTATCTGGGTTTTGTATTGAAGAAAATATTAACTAGTCACTTTCCCACTACTGTCCAAGTGCTGTGTTTTCAGCTGTGTTCCTTTGTTTTCAAGGTGTACAACGATGGGCTTGTGCAGTTGTCTTGGCTAAGTGACAAAACATTTTTGTCATGATCTGCTATTTTTGCTGTGGTTAGCATAAAAATGACGGGCAGAGTGACAAATTGATAAGGCTCCAGGTAGAATAATCTGGAAAATTTATTAACCTGGGCTTGCACAAAATATTATTTGAAGGTGGTTTATATAAGACCTTGTTAGGCAATCTGTACAGACAAATAAGGAACTGGTTTGGCAGCCAGTAGTGGATTCAGGGATGAGAATAGACAAATCATAAAGTGATATGACTTATCCACCTTGATGGCACAGCAAAAAAAAAAAAAAAAAAAAAAAAAAGACAGAATGGCAGGAGTAAGAAAATGGTCTTAGTTTTGTGCTTTGCATCAATGAGAAAGAGGCTGGAATTCTGTCTGCAGATTTGGCACTGGATTTGAAAGAGTCTAAAAAATGGGAGCAGGACTGGAAAATACTACAGTGTACAGTCTTTTTTATTTACAGAAAGATTTAGAGGTGACTTGACTGGTGCATAAGCATGTTTGGAAAACAGCAGGCATTAAAAGGCTCTTTAGAAGAAAAAACCATAACAAGGATGCTTTCAAGCCAAAGGCAGACAAATTCAGACAGGAAATGAAGCACATGCATTTTGAAGTAAGGTAAGAGCAACTGGGATTAGGTAGTAAGAGAAGTGATAGGCTTTCTATCTCTCTGTGTCTTCAGATGAAGACAAACTGCCTTCCTGAGAGCTGTGCTTCAGCAAAGCACTAGTCATTAGGCTCTGCTGGGGGACAGTGAGGCAACACAGATGGGCTTGCAGCATGCAGTGAATGAGAACCGATCACAGATCCCTGTGGCTTCTCTTTTTGAAAGTCAGAGCACTTGGCAGTGAGCTTAAAACTCTGAATTATGAAGGACATAATTAGTAAGTTTTCTATTTAGATTCTACAAAAGTGGCAAGTAGTTCTTTATCCTTATGCCAGTTGCTTGGTGTCATCAGCTTGCCTTTCACCTTGCTCACACAACCACAGTTTTCAATTCCTCCATTATTTTGTGAACAGCCTTGCTGAGTGCTGGAAATGTGTTAGCAACAAGGTTTTGGACAGAAGAGCATTCAGTGAGAGATGAACTGTTTCTCCAAATGCAGCTCTTGGGCTCAGAGGAATTTGCTGTGACTTTCGTGCACTCAAAGCATAGTGGGTCAGCTGCTGTCACCCCCCAAATTCCTCTCCGGCCAGGATTCCAGTGGGAGGAATGAAGAACCACTTCAAAGTGCCATTGTTTTGTGTAAGAAGGTCTTTTTCCCACTGATGTGTCAAGTCCCCTGGGCCAAACTATGTGCAGATCCTCTTCCAGAAACAAGAGCCACTAGGCAAGTGGCAGAGACCAAGGAACTGAGAGCCTGACTTTGTCCCAACTCTGGGCAGATTCTTCAGAAAACTAACTTGGGACCCATCAAGGATGTAAGTGTTTGTGACACTAAAATAGAAACTACAGGGAATACAAAGCTGCCTTTGCCTTGCGTGCTCTATGTTATCCCTACTTGTAGCATTTCCTTCCTTACCCTGTTTTTTTTTCTTAGCAAGATACCTTGATTTTGAGCATTAGCAATACAGATGTGCTGAACTCTACTCATTTCATCTCAGACTTTCCTTGATGCCTAACAGCAGCTAAAGGAGACCCGTTCACATGTCCGCTCCCAAGCAGCCTTGCCCAGGGACAGGGAGCATAACAAGGTGCCCATTTCTCTTACTGAAGTGACTTGTCAGGATAAGATACTGTAGAGCTTGGGTCCACCTCATCCATGCTGATCCTAGACATTTTCTCTGTATGTTAGGGATGTCTAGAAGACTTGTTTGAGAAAAGAAGCCAGCACATGATGGAGTCTTCTTTTACCTTCACTGACAAGAACTGCTCTCTTCTGTCAGAGACCTTCAGCCAGGCAAAGGCGGGAGTGTCCCTTGGGCAAACAAGGTGCCAATCCTCCAATCGGACGTTCCCTGTCAGGGCTATGAGGGTGCTCATGATGTGTGTTCAGGCCACCGTCATTGCTCAGTACTCTCTTTTTTTTCTACGCTGTAGCTGTGTATCTCACAACAGAGGTTTAGTTCAGGCCACCCTTGCCCTGGACATAGAGACCTGCTGCATCTAAGTCCTTTCCTCTGGGGAACTCCTGAGCCCCACATTCAAGCAGGTACCACGGGGAAAGAGATGGAGCAGCCAGGTCCACATGTGCTCTTGCCCTCCTCTCCGGCCAGGGCAGATCAACCACAGGAGACATCGTGGGCAGGAACAGCAGTTCTTCACACAGATGATCCTTGTGGAGACATTTTCTGCAAGGGATATAAAGCACCTGTTTGTCAATATTTATTCATCTTATGGAGTCTGTTTCTTGTTTACTGTTATTGTTTCTCTTTCCCAGTCCCACCTAAACTCTGTTTTCAGATCCTTGGTTTAGTTTTTTGTAAGGAACACCTAAAAAAAAATAAAAAAATAAGTAGCACCCTCTCCTGTTTCTGCTTTGCCTCCCCTCCCCCTTTCTCACAGGCTCTAGTTTCTGGTTTTAATTCTGTTTTGCTTTGCAGGAGAAATGAAAGACTGTTTACTGATCCTGTCCCCACCCTTTCCTTTCGTGTCACAGATAGTCCTTGAAATATGATGGCGTAATAGTTTTGCATGTTCTCTTCCCTGCCCCCTTCCCCCATCTCTTAGAAATGAATTTTCGTATTGTTGAAAGATCCCAGATGAAACTGCCAACTCAGAATGTCTAAACCAGACCCTATTGAAAGAAAACTGATTTAATAACTTACAAAAGTGTAGTTGCTATTTAATTCTCCACTTAAAAAGTGAACAAGGGTTGAAGGAAGGTTTGGATCATCATGGATGGACCCGGTATGTCCTTTGTTCTGTTAAGCATCCTAATATTTTGATGGACCATCATAAGTAGCTTCCATTTTTTACCCATTTGGAATACTGACAGCAGGCCTGAAGATGGAAATGGACATCTAAGAGAAGCCTTTTGTACTGGGGAGGAGGCATTATTTCTCTTTTATTTCGGACACCAACAGTGGAAGTTAAAGCATAAGCCACTGGGAGAGTAGGAGTAATGGAGCAATGTTATCAGCTAAAGATGCTTTATTTTCAAGTTAAGCAGAAAGTTCAAGACATGGTGATACAGCTATGAAACTGATGAGATGGTGTGGATGCATAACAGAGATGTTATTACAGTCATCTTCAATGTTATATTTTTTCCATGTGTAATGTTTACTGAGTGGAATTTAAAGAATCATGCAAGCAGCTAAACAAACAGATTTTTGGCATCATTTCATAAAAGAAAGGAGACTGAAGATTAACAAAACAAAAAAGAAAAAGACAAAAACGCCCCTTTGTGTTGCATGAGATTCAAATGGAACATTTGTTAACAGATAACCTAACTATGTCTATAAGTGATGTATAAATTGACAGAAGATGTGTATGACCCCAGTTTTTACTGCATCTTAATTATATTTATGTCCCAACTTTGCAATGGGAGCTAGTCCTTTGGGAAAAGCCATCTGAAGTTGATAAATTGTTATACAATTTTGGTATTTTAGCTGAAAAAAATAGTGCAAAATTGTGTATGGCCAGTAGAAGTGCGTCTAAAAGCTGTGTTTTATCACAGAATCATTTAGGTTGGAAAAGACCTTTAAGATCGTCAAGTCCAACCATTAACCTAACCCTGTCATCCCACCACTAAACCATGTCCCTAAGCACCTCCTCTACTTGTCTTTTAAATGCCTCCAGGGATGGGGACTTGATCACTTCCCTGGGTAGCCCTTTCCAATGCTTAACAACCCTTTCTGTGAAGAAATTTTTCCTAATGTCCAACCTAAACCTGCCCTGGTGCAACTTGAGGCCATATGCATGTTGATCTTTGCTGTCCATCTTTTGCTGTGTAAAATGAGAAACAATTCTACAAGTGTTGCATCCTATCTAGCTTGTCAGAACATTTATTTTAAAATACAGAGGTAATTAATTCATGCTTTGTTTAAAGTATTGCTTGACTAAGTACCTTAAATACAATGGAAACCACCAAGTGCCAGGAAATAACTATTTTTTAAAAGCTGACACTTCAGCCTAATCTGATGTCATTCTGGGGAGGAAAATGTCATCTTGGCACACGGCAAGGGCATAGTTATCAGGCCAGCCTTGCTTATAATTCCAAATGTTTAAACCTCTTTAGCACTGTGAATCCAAACAGTACCTTCAGTTGTACAATAGCGAGTAAAAAGCTGAACCTGAGATCATGCAGTACTGTACTCATCAACTCATCAGGTGTTACTGTGTGTCAGGACAAGCTATTGTGATTTCAAACTCCTCTGTCTTCTAATAAATTCTAGCTTAATTCTTCACCAAATCTATGCAGCACTGCAAGTTTTCGTATATAACTTTGAAAAAAGAAAAAAGATCTTATTTGGAAAGCCACACGGATCTATGACTTTCTAAGAATGCTTTTCTGCAAGTTGAATTAAGCAACTCACAAAGAGAGACCCTGCAAGAAAGGTACCTCAAGGTAGGAAAAACTAGGAAAACTTTTCCAGTTTTTTAAAAACAAGCCAGTCCTCCCTAGCATATGGCGGACTAGTCTGCTTAAAATATGTCTCTCATTGTTGTGATTTGCCGTCAGAGTTTTTCTTCCCCAGATGTTTCATAGCTTTCCTTGGAATATTTAGCAGGAACTGTCTCAATTTAAC
>NW_009260763.1:721308-740517 GCF_000687185.1 Egretta garzetta
TGAGGAGATTGCGCTTGTGGCTTGACTGTGGCATTATTTCACCTCCCAGGCACTGTTTGTGTTTACAAACACATATAAGCATAACATGGGCCGGTGTAAAAGCATAGGACCTTTCTGTCATTGCTAGAGTGATTTTTGTAGCAAAAACATATGAGGGTGTTGTGGTTTAACCCAGCAGGCAGCTAAACACCACACAGCTGTTTGCTCACTTTCCCCCCCCAGTGGAATGGGGGAGAGAATCGGAAAAAAGGTAAAACTCATGGGGTGAGTTAAAGACAATTTAATAGGACAGAAAAAGGAAGGGAAAATAATCATAATGATAAAAGAATATACAAAACAAGTGATGCAAAATTCAATTGCTCACCACCTGCTGACTGATGCCCAGCCAGTTCCCAAGCAGCGGCCACAAACCCCCTGGCCAACTCCTCCACAGTTTTTTGTTCAGCATGATGTCATATGGTATGGAATAGCCTTTTGGCCAGTTTGGGTCAGCTTTCCTGGGTGTGCCCCTTCCCAGCTTCTTGTGGACCTCCAGCCTCCTCACTGGTAGGGGAGTATGAGAAGCTGAAAAGCCCTTGACTTAATGTAAACAGTGTTCAGCAGTAACTAAAACATCTGTGTGTTATCAACACTCTTCTCATCCTAAATCCAAAACACAGCACTATGCCAGCTACTAGGAAGAAAATTAACTCTATCCCAGCCGAAACCAGGACAGAGGGCAAAATACAACAAATACAATGTAGTAAAAGCTTATTATTTGGCTACTCTTACTGAAGTGAAGGGGGGGAGACTGGCTGGATAGGATCAATAGATCAAGTAAATACAATAGACTCATCTTGGGGTCTTCAGAGTTGGGCTTTGATTTTCTTTTGTAAGCAATGAAGAGCTATCACTTACTGTATCTATATTCAAATGTTTTTTAGAAGTTCAGATTAAGTTCAAATGGTGATTCAATACAATGCTCCAAAACAAGTTAATTCTTAAGATAGTAAACTTGCTATGCTGAATTATATGCTTTATTCATAGCCTAAAACTTGACTGGAAAAATAAGCTTTGAGTTTGAATTCACTGTGTTTTGCTTCTTCACATGCATTCCTACTGAGTGATTATTAAAGAGTTCAAGCATTTCATAATGAAGCTGAATGGAAATGTTAAAGTATTATCCTGGAGAATAACATAATATTATGGTTCGGTTAGCCCAAGTGAAGCACGTGTCATTGCTTCCCTCATGAAGGGAACAACACTGAAAGATGTAGACTCTACCTAATATCCCAATGTCTCTTCATTCTCTGTTGAACAGATCTATTACTTTTTGGCTCAAACCACTACCCTGTCTTTAGCTAGCTGTTTGAACTTCATGGATAAGAAAATAATGCCAGCAAAAATTCAACTCCAGACTGCTTCTGTCGATGGCTTCATGTCTACGTGAAACATTGAGCAAGTTAATTTCCAAAGGTTATTGAAGATTTCTCATCCTGCAGAGTGTGTGAATTGCTTTGCTTAGAGATTTAAACACAAGACAGCTTCACTCTTTGTTTTCATGTGTGTGGGCACCTCTAAATATCCCCATGGCTGTTTAGCACTGAAGAAACCAACAGTCATTTAGTCATCGTATTAAAAGAGGGAAAAATCTATCACACTGTATAAGCTGAACCTTTCTGCAGCTAGTCATTTATTATTATAGTATTAAGATTGATATGCTAGTAAAATCCTGTGGGTCCACAGAGTGTTGGAGATGTTCATATACATCCAACAGAGATCCTGTGAGGAAGATTTTAGGGTCTTGTGTTATCACAAGCCAAGAGAGTTTGTACCAGTGTTGGGATTATTGGATATTTATACTTCTTGAGACAAACCTGATCGGAGTGAGGCCTTAAGGCTAGAAAGAGATCAGAGTTTGGGCCTTTACTTCTGCCTGACACTTTGGGCCAACCAGAGAAACTAAAAGTGCTGCAGACATAAGGGGAAGATTATGATTTGGAATAGTTTCTCTCCCCTTTTGTAGGTAGCAATGGAAGGGCACATCCAGTCCTGTGGCCTTTTAGCAATGTGCTAAATTTCCCTTCAATAGGAAGTTCCATTTCTGGTTCCACAGTAAGAAGTGTAGTGCTTACTACAGCATACAAGTACCACACATTGTGATATTTAACTGGAAACCCTTGCTGTTTGTTAAACATCCTGGGAGTGTGAGTAGCTGAGATTGTGTGGTCGGTCCTGGGCGACCTCCATCCTGGTGATCACTAAACTTGAACATATGGCATAAAAAAAAAAAAAAAAAAAAAAAATCAAATTAAGTTCTATATTTTAAACTCAGAAATCTTTTAAGAATTAGAAATCCTTTAGCTTACCCCCTTCAGAAGACAAGGCACTTAATCTCTGTCAAATACTAAACTGTCCTGGCTCCACGGTGATCTACCCTTCTCCGTCATAGACACCCTTTCAACGGCTATTGCTAATAATGATATATGCAGCCCTATTCATTAGACTATGTAATGCTTTTAATTACAGACAGTCTTCCCTGCTTCTCAGGTTTGTTTCAGAAGTAACAACACAAGCTCCCAGTTCAAGCACTTCATCTACACAAACCTCAGAGGTTTTTTTCTGACTTCTTGTTTTATAGCCAAGAAAACCGTCTTTAGGTTTTGCTTACCTAATTCTAAAACCAGTTATTCAAGGAATAGCATATATCTTGCAGATATGAGACAATAAATCAAGTAAACCAAAAAAGTTCCTCTGTGACATTATCTCTATCTGTAACACAGTTTTGTCCTGTATGGTCTGTGATATGGTGAAGGTGTTAATTTTTCAGTGTTTTTTGAAGGAAAAAAAATACATGTAGTCCAAAATGTACTATGAACTTACCAGATAAATACTTCAATAAGCTTGGGCATGAAAGTAAGCCACTAGTGTTTAAAAAGGGTTACTTGGAAGTTCTCAGTAGTTTCACTCAGTTATATCAGATTATATTGCTGGGAGCTTTTTACCTCAGCCTGACATACCTAAGAAATAAAGACTACATCCAAGGAAATAATCACTCTCTTCTTCCTAGAAAATAAAAAAAAAACCCAAAAAGCAGAGCAAGCTCAAACCAAGTTTTCACTATTCAGAGACCAATTTTTTTTTTCCCCCCTAGTTCTTAAGAAATACCTTTGGTTTGGGAAGATCCTTCTATATGACATTTATGGCAAATTCCAATATTCAATATCTGAAGCTAGAAGGCATCCATCCTATCTAGCACACATGCTCTACAACAGCGATACCGGTATATCTCAGAGAAGCTGCATGACACAGCAGGCAGAGGACAAGATAGCTATTCAGGGGACAGATCTTCTGTTCCTGACCCTCACATTGCTCTGCCATGTGACTGGAGGGAAAACATTTCTCCTTTGCTGTAGTTTGTTTGTCTGTAAAAACGGAGGTGGATATTCATATCCACCTTCTGATATGATCTAGAACATTAATGAAAAAGTTAAGTTCTTTGAGCTATGCTTACAAAAAAAGTGGTGCCTATAATAATGTCTACACTTCTACCTGGAGAAATTAGTAAGGGGAAAAATAAATCATTATACTCTTTTAGGAAATATACTTTCAAGTCATATCTTTACCTGACACTACTTTTCACTGAAGAAGGTAATTGATTTCTTTTTCAGACTTGAACTTCTGGTTTTATTGCCAATTAACTTGGGATTCCTATTACAGAGTAAGTTTTATATGATTGTGTGCATTACTAAAAGACCACATTTGTGCTGAGAACAGAATCAGCGAGGCAGTCACGATAGGCAACCTTCAAAGTACCCTTATCAATGTTTCTGAAGACCTCACATCAAATGAGATATGAAGGATAAAGCTTTGAAGAAAGTTGGCATTTCTATTCAGATGTTTATCAATGCATCCCGCAAAACTGAAGAGAGCCTTACCTGCTTAAAAAATTGATAAATGTGCCATGTGGACTAGGTTTGTAAGCCAGTTGAGCTCAAGGGAACTGAATAAGAAGTGCTAGATAAAACATAACTTGTAAAGTAAACAGAAGTAGCTTACATTGATGCAGAAAAAAAAAAAAAACAAACAAAAAAAACCAAACCAAAAATGGAGGGGAATTGAAGAGAAAAAAACAGTATTTGAATACCATCCCAGGTGGATATGACCATTATTGAATTGCTCAAGGCCAGAGAAAAGGAGGTGCTGTACATGACAGAATTGTGATCATTCCTTGTGATGCCAAAGGATGTATCAGAAACAAATGGGAAGATTGAGACCTCCCAATGCTTCTTTGGGTATTTTGTTTGGTAGCCTAGATCTAGACCCACATTTGTATAACATCTCCCTAGACAAACATGTCCAACTTATTTTTTATTCCAATACTTTACTTATCACAGTAGAAAATCTAAAATTGAATTGAAGCACAGAATTGTCTCAAAGGATTAATAAGCAGAATGTATCACTGTACGTGCAGGCCATTGACCTATTTTATTTGCCAGTTTCTCCTTTTCTTTAAGTGTTTGACTTCTGAATATTCTGTCTGCCCGCTTTGATAAGATTCTTTGTTTAATACCTTCCCTGTCTTTAAACGAGATTTTGAAACATGCTGTTCATAAAAAGGGTTCAGGGTAGTTTGTGCTTCAAGCCTTTGCTTGTAGGAAGAGCTTGAAAACACTCTTTTAAAATGCTTTTCCTGTCTGTAATGCCACAGGATGGACCTTGGGTCCCTGGGTCCCTGCTGCTGGACATCAGGAGAGGGAAAGGCTGCAGTGATTTTTCACATGAATAAGCTCTTTATCCAGAACACCACATGGACAGTATCACAAGATAGAAAGGAGCTGTTTTCTCGGATACATCAATGAAGAGGGAAAGTATGTTTATACTGCTTATATGCTTGACTGGCATAGAGCTTAATCTCAGATCTTGCTGGTGGGACTGTAAGGCTTATTTGAAGTATACAGACTTCAGGACTAGGTAATGATAATGAACTGAGAGATGGTACAAGGCTGCTGCTTAACAGCCATCTTTTTTATTCACCTCTACCAAGCAGTAATGTGGACTTTTTCTCTTGAGTGGGAAAAGGCATGGGAACCTGACAGCACAAAGTTGTTACCATTAGTGGAGGGTCTTTTATAAAATAGAGAGTAGAAGGAAGCCAGAAGACCTGATTGGCCTTTTTGAAGTCTCTCCTCTTCGGCCACTGCGTAAGGCTGAGATCACATTAGCGGGCACAGATAGTAAAGTCACAGGACAGGCCAAGGCAGCACTTCCCAGAGGACTGGAAATAAGCATACAAAAGCCACTGACACCATCCTGTGGGCTGGTGGATGGAGAAGTGCTACTGCTGTGATAAGGATAGTTTTGACTTCAAGACATTTGGAGTAATTGGTAGAGATGGCAGTTAAAAGGCTATCAGCAAAACCTCTGTCTGTATGTGAAGGTTAGTTATTTGGGCAACCAGTCCATAAACAGATACTAAAGGGAATGTGCTGTACAAAAACATCCCTAATCCAATGACTGTGAGTGCTGTGAGAGCAGGAGGGGAATGGATCACAGATAATGCTGAAGCTTGAGTGCCTTTTCTATAAGGCATCTCCTATGGCAACTTTTGGAGGTAATGCTGGATCCAGTGTACTACTGTTTTGACCCACAGGTCATTTCTTATTTTCATTTTGATAGCTGCTGTGTCTTCTCACACCAATGTCAGTGTGGGATTTTTTTTTCCCCTTTAGCAGAATTCCCCTAATGGGTTTTGCAGGATCCAAGCAACATTATTAATCTTACCACGTCCCCTCCATGTGCATGACATGTCTCTTTAAACTTGCCTTCTCTCATACAGAAATGCCTAGCAACAGGTCTGCCTTTTACTAAACCAACCCAGATCCCAAACAAAACTCACACCTCCTTCTGCGTGATCCTTATTCTGAGTGAGAACAAGAGAGCAAACACTTTAAATTACTCATAAAAATCATTTGGATCTTATGCGAACATCCTTAGTGTGTGAACAATGTTTTGTGTATTTATTCATTCTTATCCAAATGTGAAGATTCCTGGTTTTAACTGGAAGCAGTATGGACTAATGCCCTTTCCTATGACTTTCACTAAACAGATACAAAATGTTTTTCAAATATCTACTCCACTGTAGCAAACGATGAGTGAAGAACCTTGTTGAAAAAGCTAGCTGACACCTTTTCTTAAAGATGTATATCACATGGCAAGAATAACAGCTTGACTCCAGAAGGAATCAGAAACATATGAACCCTACTTAATGTCTTTACAAATCCCACTGTGTAAGGCAATATTCAGTCGTTCAGAAAGGGACAACTCCATTGGCTTGCCACTGTTTTAATTCATCAGCTAGGCAATGTTAAACCTTTAGGAATATTACTGGGACAATTTCCTTAAAGATATGAGACATTAGGCAGAGATGACAGTTTCTATGAAGAGTACACTGGGAGTCATACCTCCTTTTCTGTGAAGAGGTGCATGACAGTATAGAAACAAAAATAAAACTGGGTCTGTCGATACCAGTGTTGGGATAACGGCCTTGGAGAAATCTGTGGGAGAATCCCTTAGAGAATAATAAGGGAGAATTAATTGCCCTTTTAAAGTAACTTCTTAGCTGCCTTACTGAAGTGAGTTTGAAACTGGGTGATAAGGCCAAGACTATTTTCTAGCCAGCACCAGTGTGAGAAGTAGTACTTTTCTTCGTTTGCCTGTTTAAATGAGGACCAAGGAGGACAGAAGCTCTGTTGGGTTACTACTGCCCAAAGCAAGAGGCTGCAGTCTGAGCAGGTCACAGCAGCAACTGGAAGGAGCAAATCAGAAGGTGAGAGATGACAAAAAGGGAAACTCTTTGGTCCCAAGAGCCAAAAAGTATTGGTCCTAATTCAAAAAGAGAGGTGTTGGTTGTAGTCTTCATTCACACAAGCAGGTCAAGATTCAGTTTTGCCATTGTGTTTAAGGCAGCTGGGACTGTGTGTGGATCTTGTTTACCTAGGAATCTGAAAGAAAATCTGAATGATCTGCTCTACCTGTTTTGTTTATCTTTCCAAAGCAGGTAGGAGAGAGAGCAGTAAAGGACATAAAAGTCACCCTGGATAGAGTCTTTTTAGGTTACAGAGGATATCTAATCATTTGTAAAGGTCCTTCTTTGCTTGACTAAAAACTTTCCTGCGGCTTTTTTTTTTTTACAGCTGATGTCATGTAAAGAATGGTATGAACATTTTTAGTGGCTGCTTCCAGTGTGCAGTAGTAATTATAAAATAAGAGAATGGAAAGTGTTGCCTTACATCACAGGAAAAACAAACCACCTTAAAAAGATTTTGTTCTTGTGATTCAATTAAACAACACAAGAATGGCTAGAAGTAATTTTAAGCTCTGGATGTGAAATACCCCCTTCCACCATATCATACAATCCCATCTTTCTGTCCTTTGACAATGACAGGGAGCTTGAACTAATCTGGCTACTTTCAAAGCAAAAATGATACAGATTCAATGAATGGTACCAGTCATAGAGCTACCGAGGGAAGAAGCAGTCTGACTTGTGTGATTATGTTTATATAAGTTTTGGATTTCTTACTAAGTTTCCAGTTACTATGGAACTGTCAGCACCTGCCAAAAAAGTGCTCAGGGTGTCACAATCACTTTATCTCACAAATGTCAAATGCACAAAGAACTGGACAACCCTAATGCCTTTCCCTCCAGTTTGCAGAAATTTATCCTTCATAGATTTGACCTGACATTAAATATTCCAGACCTCCACAAGCATAGGAAGACTTCAGTTAAGTTTTTCTCTCCCCCCTGTAAAATAAGCGTATATTTTCAATGTACAGTGTTCTTGCAATGTCTGCATTTTCAGGTGAGATGCTTAAACAAGTTTACCTGCATCAGGAGCTCACTCAAACTCCAGTCAAAGCACAAGCCCATCCTGTTGTTGTTAGGGGGTAAGCAAATGTGCTGCTTACAGTAGGTAGTAGGTCTGTCAGGTACTTCATATCAAAAAGAGCTATCGCAGACAATGTGTACTCAGGTTGCTCTTCCATCTGCAATTATTTTGCATTCACAACAGTCCAAGCAATGATAGCATTCCTTGAGATTGAAAAAAAAAAAAAGGGGGGGGGGGGGGGGGGGGGAATTTAACAAGAAATGTCTGTGAAGTCCAACATATGTTGTTTGGGCACATTTGTTCTACAATCCAAAGCCATATGTTAGGCACTTGGGTTGCTGGTTTAAGACGTGCCATTGTGGTGGATTCTGCAACACAGATCAACGGCAAAAGCCTAAGTTTGGGAACTGAACAGCAGTCATGCAAGCAGGATTCAGATTTCAACCTTTGCTGCTGGTCCTAGAGATACCATACAAGTCAAATATAGACACAGAGGTAGAGGGAGAGACTTCTGAAATGTTGAGTCACTGTCACCTTACTTGGATGCCCTAGCAAACTCGTAAGGGAAATAGAGAAGTCAGAGCTGCACATTTAAAAATGCATGCATTTGAAATGAAGTTTCTCTGATGAATAAAGTAACACATCTCTTGTTTTTACTCACACATAGCTCTAAGAATGATGATGAGGGAAATCCTTTAAGGAACATTTCCATAACTTCAGGATCTTGACATGAGATGATGAAATTTCACACCACATTAAATTGTATTAATATGCCTTCTTCTAAAGCAGAGATGGTGTTTATTGACATGTTCTTGGTGATGTTCTTGAACATATAATTTCCCTTGTAAATTGGGTATTGACAAGGCTAGGATAAAAATTGTGCGTGCACTATGTGTCTCTTCACACAGTGGTACTCAGAGGTTGCAGGGAGCATGGGGTGAAAGAGCTCCTGGGAAAGGCAAAGATTTAGGGCTCCACTGAGGAAATTCAGGGTACAAAGACTCTATTTACTTCATCTCATATTGTCGTAGACTTCCATATTAAGTGGGCACTGTCATGTGATCCAAGGATCTTTTTTTCTGCTCTCTCACACAACAGTTGGTGGAGAAACAGTTGGTGGTGCAATGCATGCCCTGGAGATGTGTTATGATATCATTCCACTCTGTTTTTCATAGCAGAAACATTTCATAGTAGGAAAAACCCAAACATACTGCTGACAAAGTATTGCACCTTTGAGGTATATAGTCTTCATTTGTAAAACTACTACATCTTCCCAAAGAGGTTCTTTCCTCCTAGGTAGGTTGAGCAGGGAGTGTGTGTGTGTGTGTGTATATACATACACACACACTAGCTTGTTTCTATGTGTTTCTTCATGTAGAAGCAAATCAATGCAATGATTTCTAGTAGCCAAAGCATAAATACTTCAGAACTTCTCAGTTTTGCAAGATGCTCTGATTTCACTGGGTTTGTCCCAAATATCATGTGTAAACATCTTAACTCCCAACATACCTGAAGTGTTTGCTGATTTGTAGCATTCATATTTCATGAAGAGTTGTTATAAAGAGGAAAATGTTGCATTCTAGTAAATTGTGGAAACACAGGTTATTGGGAAATGTTAGGACATTTTAAACGAGGCAAGTTATGGGCACGGAGGGGTAGATTTCTTAAGGGACAAAACCAGAAAAGAGAAACAGGAATGAAGTTATTGATATGAAATTCCTCTCATGGAAAGATTGTGGAAAATAGTCGGATTAACAGGGCTGATTCATATTACTGAAATTATTCTAGTCATGTAATTTTAAGGAAATTTTTCCATTCTGGTGGATATCAAGACTATCTTTTATTTCAGTAAAATTGAAGAGGGTGACAAACACGGGGCTGTTAACGTGGTTAGTGTCTATGTCTGAACTGTGGGGTAGATGAACTCTGGAGATACTCTCAGTATTGTCTCTTGATCATGGATCCCAGGGACCTACTGGAGCGCACTGCAGCTCCTGATCCTGTACCATTGTTTCCTTCCACAGGCAAACATTTTGGACAAAGGGACGGTGCATGGGCAGGTCATGGCCAACCATAGAGGCAGAATGCAACCAAGGTTTGCACAGGAGACCAGGACCACAGGATTTGCTGCACCTGCTAAGATGGCATCCGCCATGCAGTCTAGGCTCAAATAGACTGAACTTAGAGAGTGTCTTTCTACCTTCTAGATTTTTGGTTGCCCACCTATAAAGAAAATGAAGAATGCAAAAAATTTTGAGAGAATCATAAAGAAAGTGTACTAATCATGATGTCATGGTTTAACCCCAGCCAGCAACCATGCACCACAGCTACTGTCTCACTCTGCCGCAGTGGGATGGAGGAGAGAATTGGAAGAGCAAAATTGAGAAAACTCATGGGTTGAGATGAAGACAGTTAATAGGGAAAGCAAAAGCTGAACATGCAAGCAAAGCAAGGAATTCATTCACTGCTTCCCATGGGCAGGCAGGTGCTCAGCCATCCCCAGGAAAGCAGTGCTCCATCACACATAACGGTGACTTGGGAAGACAAACGCCATCATTCCGAATGTCCATCCCTTCCTTCTTCTTCCCCCAGCTTTAAACACTGAGCATGACATCAAACAGTCTGGAATAGCCCTTTGGCCAGTTGGGGTCAGCTGTCCCAGCTGTGTCCCCTCCCAGCTTCTTGTGCACCCCCAGCCTCCTCACTGGTGGTGTGGTGTGAGAAGCAGAAAAGGCCTTGACTCCAAGTAAGCATGGCTCAACAATTATGAAAACACCCCTGTATTATCAACTCTGTCTTCCATACAAATCCAAAACACATCCCCATACTAGCTACTGAGAAGAAAATTAACTACCCCAGCCAAAACCAGCACACATCAGCTGGGTAAAAGTAATAGGTCCTTTAAGGTGAACTTATTAACTGCTGCTATATTGTGCCAGGTTGCTTAGTTTGTATTCTGCAAAGCAACTTGATGACTTTAGCTCTGCCTGTTCAGCTGAATGGCATGTGTCAACCATCTCTTCCTCTTGGAAAATCAGTACATATATTTTTATGAATACGGGGCATTTTTGCAATGTATATTTGGCGTAGAAAAAACCTTTTCATTTGACTTGTTTGCATAAAGATGTTTTTGTACATGAGCCAATATCAATGGGGAAAATGCTATAAATCTTTTGACAGTCTGGGAAACAGTCTCAGAAGAAATATTTGTAATAAGCAATATTTGTTTTATATCTATTCTTGGCAAGAGAGAGGCCAAAGAAAATTTCCCTCCTAGGACACAACCTGCACTACTATTTGCTGCTATAACATACTGAGGACATTTAGGGTGACATAGTTGAAAAACTTCTGTCAGTATTGACATCTTTCAAAGTTTATTACTACAGAATATAAAATGCACAATGTTTGAAGCTTAGGAGGTTGCTTCCTCAAGGGGGCTTAGAGCTTTAAAAAATTACAATGATTATGCAAGCCATTTAGGCAGGTCTGTACTGCCCCTGATTGGTTCGGTTTACAGTGGAGGTTTCATGCTCTGTAGCTGTGGTTCACAAACATTGGCAATAAACTGATTCAAGCAGATTCTCTTAGTGACGTGCCTCCTTTATTGCTGCAAAAGACTAAGCATTACACTACGCTTTTAGAGAGTTTTTGCCGAGGACTCTACTTCTGGTGCTAGCTTCACTGATAAAGCAGTCATTTACAAATTTTCCCATTTGTTCTTATTTTCCTAGAAGCTGAGCTGACTAAGCAAAAGAAGACTGTGATAATTTTTGGACAGGTGAGAAAAAAAAAAGAGTATTTGGCTTAGCCTACTATATTCTTTAAAAGTTCTTCAGAAAATGCAAATCACCACCAACAAAACACATTTTCCTCATGCTCAATGGAGTTGTAGGGTGCATGGCTAGTTGAAAATGGAAGTATTTTAGACTTGTGCCTGTAGAGGACTATATTTAAAGCCAGATGTGCAGAAATTATATAAAATAAAGTCAAGCATTACTTTGCATGTTTTTAAAGCACAATCACTAAGGTTTGGCTCAGTACCTTTGTGCTTTATCTTAAGGTGCCCCTTGTCCCTTGTTCGCTGCTTTCTTCCCCACAGGGAGATCTTCAGGTGTGCAGGTTTTATGCTGTTAAGACATTCCAGTTCAGAACTTGTGAGCATTTTCTCTGAAAGGTGAATCTTCCACAGCATTATATCACAAGTAGTTAAATATTTGTCTGGTTCTGCTGCTGTGGGGTTTTTACAGAGCCCTGTGTGTAATGTCTGAGTAATGTCCCTGTAGCATCTAGTCCACGAAGACTCCAGGACAATCTGCTTTTCCTTTTGAAAAGGATGCAAACAGGAAGAAATGGCAATGGATGTCCACGACATTTGTTCCTCAATACTAAAAGGGCCACAGGATTACTTGTCTCATATTAAAGTGAACTGCAGTCAGAAGGGAAAGCCTGCCTGGATTATAGGAATACTGAAGAGAGCAAGCCATTACCCAGCAAGCAATATGATATTCTGTTCTGGCTGACATGCAATTTGATTATGACTAACAACCCCCCATCCTGACATTCCAGTAAACTTTATAGGCTAAATGTGAAAAAAAGCAAGAAAATCTACAAAGCCAAAGACAAATGGAAGTAGAGTAGTGAAATTCTTGTGATTTTAAATTCTTTTCATGATGTCAGCTGGCTTTGGTTTTCCAGCTGAAGTGTCCAGATTTTCAAACAGTGTGTTACCTACATGGTTGATATAAATACAGTTACCAAAGTATATTGGTGAGGCAATGAACTTTCTCCGTTCTGTTGGAAAGATGTGCTGAGATGGGTTTATTAGGTAAAATTTTCATGTACTGGAAAAATATTTGAATCCAACCTAGACTGCACAGTCTTTGGGGCACAAATCAGGTTCGGTTTACAGTTGTAGAGATCTGAGCACCCTTCTAACACTGCAGAAATAGACTATTGTATGTGATTTGTGAGCTCAAAAAGTGAAAACCTGTGATGCATTTACTCACTTCTAAACCAACACATCTATCAGATTTTGAACTTTCATAAGGCATACAGAGCTGATAAGGAATTAGAAAATTGTGCAGAAATGGGCTGGTCTTACTAAAACTCTGTTTGATTTGGATTTAATTTTATTTAAAAACACCTTGAAGCCTAGCCTTAGAAAAGCAGCATCTACTTGCCACAAGAAGTACTGTAAGAAGATCTCTGCATTTGGCAAGCGTGCTCCATAGTATTTTCTATGGTTAAGCCTGCTTGATATTTCCCATCATCAAATTCTTTTTAACCTTGCTTTTAAAGTTGTTTTTAATCTTGCCAAGCAAGGACTAAAATTTTCCGTGCCATAACTTTGCCTCAAGTGGTGTTTTATATTTTGGACTTGTCTGAGGGTAAGGTAATAATTTTGGTGTTTCTCTCCTTTTGGTAAGCTTTACTGTTCTGTACTTTGATAATGAGGCTTGAAACATGCCTTTGCTGTACACCTCATGATTATCTGCCCCAATTCACCTCTGAGATATTGTAATTTACACACATCTGGGAGACTTTCCAGAGCTCAGCAGTTTGTTCTTGCTCATCACACCTACTTCCTTCCTAGCTCCTAGGAAGAGCCAGACTTTGCACATGCATTTTCCATAGGACGGTTGGGTGTACTCCCTTCATCTGCTGCACTAAAGTCATGCTCCTCTTGGAAATGATATCTCACACTCGTGGTCTGGGCACGAGTCCTTGGTTCCAGTTTGGTTACTGGGACAGAAAATAAAATTAATGTCTGCTCACAATGCCCTTGCTGGTGCCCACATATTGTGGATGCAGAATCTGTCTGGTGTGACCAAAAAGAGGGTGAAAAGCAAAAGAAGTGAGAAGCACCAACAAAACATCCCCCAAAAGAAGTGCCTTCTAAGGAGTTAAAACCAGGTTATGCATAGCACACCGTAATGAGCACAATACAATAGCCAAGTAGTGATAGGGGTCCAACAGAAAATGATTGTGCGCATTCATGTAATGAAAACCTGTATTGCCTGATTAAGTTTGCTCAGCCAATTTTCATTCTGGCCTTCCTCGACCTCTGAGTACTTGGCTTTGAACCAAAGAGTTCTTCAAGTTCTTCTAACATATAATGTGTCATATATAAATGATGCCTTTGTTTTGAAGTTTGTCATTCCACTGCTTCCTCCTCTTCACTGAAGAAAAACAAAAGTCATTAAAGACGATCATGAGCAAAGAAGAATATATTGGTAAAAAGTACTTTGTGCAGAAGTTGGAGGCGGAGGTTGGAATCCTGAGGTTGTTTTGTAGCAGCTGAAAAGAAAATGTTGCTTTTGACATGAGGAACAGGACAGCTGGACTTTTCATCAAATCCTTCCTCTTTGATATGCAGAAGAACTTTCATGTTAGCTGCGCACCAGAATTGACAGTGAAGCTGCTGGCTCACTCCAAGCTTTTGCCAAAACACTTGAAATCATCATTCAGAGTTGTTTATTTAGAAGAGCACAAAAAACTCCAAACCCTGACAATTCTGTTTTATGAAGCAACCATTAAGGATAATGAGGAAAAAAAAAACACCATAGGACCAAATGGGGGTTGAAACAGCCGCAAAAGGAACAGAATTTCTGGGACAGTAAATTTTACCTTGTGTCAATACTGTATTCATTTGCATTTGTGCTGCTCCTTATTTTGGCCAGTGAGAATGTGATCCAACTCACCTGCCTCTTCTACGTAGGAGTAAGCTGCAAAGTTCATATGTTCCTATTATTAATTTGCTCACAATTCAAAGTAAGCTTCGAGTTAATTAGTAATTAAGAGATAAATTGATCTTATGTAGGCTGCTCCAGAATGGCTTTTAGAAGAAAGCAAACTTTCATGCTTGTTGATTTTTTTTTGCTTCTTTTCTTTTTCAGGCTGTTTTGACTTCATTTAGAGAAAAAGAAAAAAAAAAAAAGGGAAAAGACCCTCAACATCTGCTTCCTGCACTGGAGGGATTCCTGATCCAACGGAGTGTGCGTCTGTTTGTCACACCTATGTATTGACCCTCAGACAAAAAAGAAGCAGCAGTCCCCTGCTGTGGGATGTCGTGATTTGAAGATGGACACAAAAACAAAGTAGGCGGAAGATGCCACAGAATAGAGAACAACATATACTTTCTTCTGTAGTGTCCAGATCTTGTTTTTCTTAATTTCAATTTGCCAGAGCAGGGCATTTGTGTAGAAGAAGGGCGACTGGGTTTGGTGTCACAAGCTGGACCTGGCTATACCAGGCTATACCATTCCTTTTCCATTTCCCCTTCCCCTCTTCCCTTCTTCTCCCTTTCATTTTTACAAACTAAGATTCTCCTTGAGTTAAGTCTCCTGATGTTGGCTTCACATGTGTACATGTGTTCACCCATGTGTGCACACTTTTTGGCTTCCAGTCCCTGTGTTGACTCACCCAGGCTATGATTCCTCGTGTTTCACCCTGCAGAGCTGCACGACTACTGCTGTGACTCAGATTAGAGCTCCTTACTGTTTGAGCCCACTCTGCCAGAAAAAGCTTTGATCCGCCCTCCGGGTTCTTTGTTTATTTTTTTCTTAATCCCAGTGTTAGCTTGTTTTCTAGTAGCTCTTACTTTGTTGTCCATTAGCAATCTGTTACGCTGCTTCTAAGTGCTCTGTCTTCAGAAAGGCTTGCATTTGAAAGATTCCCCACTTAAAGAGAGGCCATACCACAAATAGATAGATATTTAGTGTGTCCCTGTGGGCTAGGAAAACCTCATAACCTTTATCTCATCAGCCCCCAAACCAAAAAAAAGGTGAAGGTTTCATTTTTGCTGCCTAAGTGTAGGGGGACGATATCTGACCTGAGATCTTAGACCATGCTTGAACACATCTGTTGGAGACAGAACTGTAAAATGGCTTTTCAGCCTTCAGGACTTCTACACCTGTTCAGACCAAGCAGAGAAAGAAATTCTCATTGAACGAGGTAGAAATCCAAGGAAAGTCTCTCTCAGAGGAGAATGACCCACCTACCTCCCCCTCCCATCAAAGTTGAACACTCAGTGCTTATATTACAGTGCCAAGAGAAGGCAACTGTGATGAAGGCAGCTGTCATAGACATCATCTTCATCATAAGATCTGACCTTCTCAGTTCCTTGCTCTGCAGCACTGTGCTCTTCTGTAGTCTCCTTGGCGTCTGGCTGCCTCTGTGCTGCCTGTCACACCAGTTTGTAACCCAGGATAGACTCCGTAGAGACAGGGCTGTCTGACTTCCATACGTACTGTCACATTTCAGATGCTCCTCTGGAGCACTGTTCTCAGGTATACGAACTACTCTCCTAGCAGAGGTGTTACTCTGGTGCTTTAGTCATTCTCCTGAGATTCTTTCATAACTGAAGTGGTTCTGTGATTTGTGATGACAGCTAGCAGAGACTCTGCAAAGACAGCTGCTGAAAGGAGAGTGGGAAGTAGCCAGCTATAGAGATCAAAGTGCTGAAGGATGTGCTGTCTGTCCTCTGTCCTTTAGCCCAATCCTACAGTCCCTTGGAGCCCTAGAATCCAGGTTATTGAACTGCATCATAATTATGCTCTAGAGATGAGGCACAGAAGTCCCAGGAAGGCAGCTATCCAGCTGCTTTCCCAGCTGTCCACAAATCTCTGCACTAGCAAAACGTGCACCTGAATGGGACATCTTAGATACTCCAGTAACCACAACAGAAGCAGCCTTTTTTTCTGTCAAAGTAACATTAGATCTGCTCTATTTTAGGTGTGCATTGTAAAATCTTGTAAGAGAACATAGAACAAAATATTGAGGTGTTCAGATAAAAATTTTTAGCATGTTTTTCTTGGTGACAAACTTAGAGTGTTGTTGAAAAGATGGATTTTAAGTTCCTTTTTAAATACTTGTACTCTGACAGTTCTGCTGCTATTATCTGCTGCAAATTGATCACAAGCACGTGTGTTGTCAGCCAGCAAGGATCATTTGAAACATGCAGAACAGTTACTTGTAAGTGATGCTTGACTATGGATGATCCCTCACAGAGTTTAGTGATTCACACCTATTACGTATCTTTTGCATAAAGTGGGAATAGTCTTTCTTGTCATCCCTTTAATCTTGCTGGCTTTTGAAGCCCAGAAGGTTTCTAGAAAATCTGGCTTAATAATACCACATTTTCTGCAGGAATACTTTGACTTACAAACCCTTGGGGCTCCTGGGCTGTAAACTTGTTCCAACTTAAGAAGCAGAAAATGAGATATAGTAAGACTCTACTTAACACCTATAAACACATCTGTAATTTAACAAGCATTTTCTGGTATTTTTTTAGGTGCAAAGCGCACAACAGGTGTTTTCTGAAAGCTGGTTACAGAAAGATGATCAAACTCATTCACTGTACAGGATACATATTTTTAAGACACCTAAAAAGCACAGTTTTTGCTTTTGTTTCAGTCTGTTTTAGTCAAAGTTACCTCCAACAGGGTTTCAGAAATTGTCACTCTCTTCTAGATGGTAGAACAGAAAATGTTACATGCTGTTGTTGTGCATAAATATTTTACTGACAGTCTTGCTGCCACTTTTTCTGACAAAGCATATGGTGGAAAAACAAATACTGTAAATGTGTTCTTTTTCTACAATACCAACACAAACGTTGATTGGAGATGGAGAGTTTGGTCCCTACTGCTTTAGGTTAACATGGAACTGGGAGTGTGATAGAAAGAGGGGTGGCTCCCCCCAGAAAACATCTTCTGAATACCAGAAGGTAAATCCTCTGGGAAAACACATAACAGGACTGGAAGTGTAGAAAGAGTTCAATGTAGATATGGATTTGTAGATAGTTAGAGATCTGCAGTGCTCTAGCTGGAACACAAGAACATCCAGGGGAACTATTGAATGTGAAGGTGTGGGAAAGTTTGTCAAAATTAATGATTTATGGTTTTTTTTTTTTTTCCATGGAAGCATGCAAAGAAAGCTGGAAGGGCACCTAACGGATTATCTAGTGAACCTTAATGCAGGATTAGCACAATTTACAGCGTTCCCAAGAGATGTTCGCTTGACTTGGTGTCTTGGAGGATTTCACACTTTTCCTGGGCAGTTTACTACAGTGTTTTATTATGTTCCTGTTTAAAAGACTGAGGAAGGTTTTAAAATTTTTATATATCTATTTCAAAAGGACTGAGAAATGACATTGTTACTGAGTTATCTTATGTGTGACTTGTCCTTAATCAAATGCTGCATGCCACACTAGAAAGGCAGTCGCAACAAAGGGTTTCTTACTTGCCTTCAGATATTTACAAGTTAAGTAAAGTATAAGCCTGTTGCCCTTGGTTCCCTTTATAGGAATAGGCATCTTTGAAGGTAATTAGGCTTTCCTTTTTAGCCACTCAGCCTTTGGGAGGTGGAACTTTGTGATTTCCTGCAGTTATTTCCTTGAATAAAACCCTACCTCCATTTCCATCATTTCATCATGTTTGTTTTGCAAGAGTATGCAGGTAACAAAGTTTGGAATGTACATTTGTGGAAACAGTGAATTTAAAACACAAATGAGTTAAAGAAAGGTAAGGGAAAATAAGTTTCAGGTTCAAGAGGATTTGCTATTCAGAACAGGTGGCTTAAGCTATCAGAGAGCTAAAATGTTACAATGCAAACTTTATGTTCCATCATAATTCATGCATTCAGTTTAAATGTCAAATAAAAAACATGTCCTGTGAATTCTGTCTGAATAATACCAAACCCAAGACAATTTTCTAGAAAATTATCTCAGATAAGGGATTTGAATGAGAAATCTGCAAGTTCCTCATGAAAGGAGACTGCGTTTTCATTTAGGATTTGCTTCCTTTGTCTACAGCAACTTTTCCAAGACCCCCAAAGTGGGTAGTTAATGCCTAATTTAAAGAATGATAAGACACTGAAATATTTGTCTTTGAACTCTCTCTCTCTGTAGGCCAGTATATATTGTCTTTCACATCCTGATTATCATTGTAATGTTTTTTTTTGCTGCTGAGTATATACCCTCTTCTCTTTCTAACAAGACTGGAGTCTATAATGCTACAAGGTTGTGCAGATCCACACCTTTCATGCTGTGCTCCCCACCCTGGAGGTTTCTCCTCTCATGCTTGTATTCCTCCTATCAAACACCCAAGAGGAGAAAGCGGTCAGTGATATGGCCATCCTCAAGATTGTTACTAACGTCTGTTCTGCCTCAAATATTGCGAGAATATTTTTTGCAAAATTTATTTTACCAAATAAATTCAAATCATAGGATCATAGAATCATTTAGGTTGGAAAAGACCTTTAAGATCATCAAGTCCAGACATTAAACCAACACTTCCATCCCACCACTAAACCATGTCCCTAAGCACCTCCTCTACCCGTCTTTT
>NW_009260763.1:741037-751776 GCF_000687185.1 Egretta garzetta
CCCAGCACTTGGCCTTGTTGAACCTCATACAGTTGGCCTTGGCCCATCAATCCAGCCTGTCCAGGTCCCTTTGCAGAGCCCTCCTCCCCTTGAGCAGATCAACACTCCCACCCAGTTTGGTGTCATCTGCAAACTTACTGAGGGTGCACTCAATCCCCTCATCCAGGTCATTGATAAAGATACTAAACAAGACTGGCCCTAGAACTGACCCCTGGGGGACACTGCTTGTGACCTATTTCAAAATAACTAGGAGATGTTACTTGGAGTTTCTTCAGTGCAGATTTGAGTTCATTAGAATATTTTTATTGCACATGAGTAACCTTATTCTTAAATTCTAACAGCTATGCAAATCTAGAGGTCAAACCTGTAAACTATTTCACTCTCCAGATACTTGTTTAGCTTCTCTTAGTGAGGCTAGTATTATACATTTTGATCATAACTCCAGTAGTTTTGTTCTAATAAATCTCAAATCTTTTTGAGCAGTGAATAATATAAAATCAGAAATGTTTTTCATTTTACTTCGTAGTTCTTTTTTTTGCCACCTACTTGTCTTATTACTTTCTATATTTCTTCATTCTCAAATTTAACACTATGTTTTTTAATTCACAACATCAAAGGGTGATAACTAAAATAACTTGTTTATTTAAACTAATTTAAGGTTTTGGTAATATTTTCTTACGTATCTGAAGCTTTTCTTGTATATACCAATTTTTTCTTTTCCCAGGAAGATGCTTACCATGCACAGGTGGCATATGTTTTCTAACAGAGAGAAAAATAGAAAAAAACAATTCTGAGCAGAAAATTGCATAAATAAAGAGGAAAAGTAAAACAATTCACTAGTCTTTCCTCTGGCTTTTCTGCTAATTGTGCTTTGTTTATGATTTCTGGTATCATGATAATGTGGCAAGGCTGTTCTTTGTCAAACTCTTGCAGCATCGGATGCTTTGAAGAAGTGAAGGTAGTTAGGATTATTAATGGAAAACGGTTTTCAGGATGTAGCAGATTACATTGCTCATGTCAGAATGGGCTGGACACCTCCCCTGGAGAGGGGAGAGAGAATGCCACAGGGTGCTTCAGACCGGTTTCACTGTATTAGTCAATAATTTTTAGAGAATGAAAATTAAATATTTTTCATGGCTCCATGTGTCTACAAATACTTAAAGCGAAAAAATGTATCTGAAAATGTTTGTCAGATAATTTTCAGGAAATTAAGCTTGGAGGTAGTTTTTCTAGATAGGAGAGGAAAACAGCTAAATTCTTGGGTAAGTTATCAGTTGTTAATATGCTGAGTTTTGAAGAAAGAAGTGTAACTTTAAAATAGAGTGTCTTTTACTGGTACTGAATTTGGCCTGGTTTTAGGTGCCACATTCACCTTTTCTTATCATGTTTTGACTACGTGCAATGTTGATTCATTGGCCTTTCTACTTACAAGTCATGGTTATATCTCTGGTATTTTGGTGCTAATATCTTCCTAGAGAATTCCTAAACTGTAACGTACCTTCTCTGATGAAGAAACTGGTATGAAAAATATTTAGCCTTAGCTGTCACCACAAACCAACAAAGTACCAGGAACAGATAGGAATTAAGTTACTTTGCAGTGCCTGTGTGTTAACACAGTTTACTTGCTCAGCTGCAACCCTACCAGTGTGGGATGCCTTTTTCTTAGCAAACCAGCCCCAGCTCTCCCTCTGGCTGCAGTCTCCCTTATCCTAATGAGCATGATGGTGCGGGAGAGGATTTCAATGTGACCCCTCCTAAAAAATGCCAAAGGGGAAAGGGTGCTTGTGGGTTCCCATAGCTCTTTCACACATGTTAAGGAAGAATGACACTATACCAGTGTATAATGTACTGGAATTATATACTATGATGTGTGGATATTATCAGAGAATCACAGAATGGAAAGGGTTGGAAGGGACCTCGGGAGATCACCTAGTCCAACACCCCTGCTAACGCAGATTCACCTAGAGCAGGTTGCACAAGACATTGTCCAGGCTGGTTTTGAATATTTCCAAAGAAGGAGACTCCACAACATTTTTTCACACCAAAATTTTTTTTCCATTATAAAACTCCCTGTTCCTTTGCTCTTTTTGTGTTTTCAGAAGATGTGACTGATGATGCTAATCGTTTTGGGAGATAGAGCAGGTGACAGTCAGTGGATGTGAGTATCAGTGCCAGAGCAGCTGGGTAACTGCAGAATCCAGGTAGCTGATCACAAGTATTTGGATAAAGTGCTACTATGTGGAGTCTGACCTTCTTTTCATTCACATCATTTACTACAGTTCCACTTTACAGGAGGCTGCCAGTACTCCTTACGCAGCTTTGCAACAATTTGAATCTAATCATATTAACTTCCTATCAAACAAGGATTGTAACTGGAAATCTCACTAGCATCTACTCTCTGCTATTATTGTAAACTCTCAATTAATAAAAAGAATTATTGAGTGTAATTACAGCAGTAGAAAGTTCCAGCCAAGACTCTGGAGTTCCAGTCCAGGTAGTTTCGATGAGCTCAGCAAGGACAGTTTATGCATAGCTGCCTGCTATGCAGAGAGCTGGTTTATCTCATCTTGGCACCAGAATTATTTAGAGGGCAGGGCTGAGTTAATCTGCCATCCCAGGAGACCTAGTCTGGTGACTTGAAGGCTATTAATTTATTCCTTACTGCCAGGGATTTCTGGCTTTTTTCTTTTCCTTTTATGATGACCATAAAGCCAATCAGTAAGAGCTGATGGTCATTATTTTGAAGTTACAGCTTTCTCTGATCTGTCTTTCTGATCCTTGCTGAGACACCCCAGGATGCATTTGCTCTTTCAAGGGAACCTGCTGCCTGTTGCCTCACCTCAGGAGAGCAGGCAGGGCTGCAGCAGGCTCTCTGCCTTTACACGGGGAGAATACTTGAACCTCAGGAATATGTCCCAACATTTTAAGATACTGATGTTTGTGATCTGAAGCACTAGCTAGACATATTATTTTAAACCCATGGCTGTAATGTCATATTTTCTGCTACCTCTCACATTCTGACTTTCAGCTATGTATTTGACCATGGGTGAACCAACTCTGTGTGACTTTTTGGTAGACAGTTATTGGGTTTACTTTCTTAATACATAGAGGCTTGCAGTAAATATTGGGTAGGGCAGGGCCAGTAAGAGTCTGGTGGGTAGTGCATAAAGATTAGCAGTCAGATGTGCCTGCTGGTTTGAAAAAGATATGTTTAGTGCAGCCTACAGAGCCCTGACCCCAACTCCATGGCATGTTGCCCAGAGAGTGAAATCTAGTCCAACAATAAATCACCAGAATTTGTTCTATTTGACTGTGTTAAAGCAACAGTCTGTAAAAGCTAAGACCACCAACTACGTTGTTTCTGCTGCATATCTACTGTAACCGAATCACTGCCGCTTTTTATGAGTCAAATGTTACTGAGATGACTGAGAATGTTATTTAGCAAGTACAGGATTGTGTTGTTCATCACCCAACAATCTGTGCTTAATTTTCGGTATGCCCCTATCTAGTTTCCCTGGTGAAAGTTTCGCCATATTGAAAACACATTTTGTTGCTTTTCACATCTTACAACCCTTCAACTCTTGCTATGAAAATTCTAGCCATCATTTCCAGTTACTTAAAAAAAACCCCAAACCCCAAACCTTGAGATAAAATACCATTTCAGCTCACCCTAAACAAAAGGATAAGGATTTAAAGAACAGTTAATTGTATTGCAAAAGTTTTCCGTTGTTGGAGCCTAATGCAGTTGGACCAAACTTTTTCCTGCTTTTAGGGATCTTGAGAAATATCTTGCTTTTACAGCTTGTAACATTTCAAACTCTTTTTGGTTTGTTTTCTTAGCGTGGAAAAGAGGACAAGATGGCAGCCTTCAAAGAATTCAAATGAATTTCTTAGGAGTGTTAAGCATATAGCCAAATTTTTTGGGTGGGGCGGGAGCAGCAATACTTTGCCTTGAAAGCACTGTGCTGCTTAAAACGACCGTCAGTAATAGTTTCAGTTTAGAAAAGCAGTGACCCATCACATTTGTCCAGGTTACTTCTCCATACATTGGAAAGATACTGGAATTATAAAATGTGACTGCCTAGCTACTTTTGGATAGGTAAGAGCCATGTTATTACTCAAGTAAAAAAAGTAACCAAATCTCTGTTCTTATTTGACCATATGATCACCTTTTTGAATGAGAGGAGTGACTGAAGGATCATCATAGCCTTACAGATCCAGGGAGACACTCAGACACATTATGGGAGAGGTATTTTAGCTGATGAGCTGGGCCTGTGGTAAACAGCAAGTATACAAGTGATGGGGAAATAGTGTTACATGGTATCATTGGTTAACTTTAACCTAACACGAAATGTTTTGTTTATAGTGCAGTGGAATTGTTTATAGTTTTTAATGCAAAAAGTATAAAGTAATTGGTTCCTATGGTAAATTTCTATTTTAAAAGACACTCAAAGCACTCAAACACAGACAGCACTAGTGGCCTCATCCTGCTCCACTCTCCAGCAGACCAGAATGGAGGTCCACCAGTGAGAATACATATACATTTACTTATACATATATGTGTGTGTGTATACACCCCCTCTGACCAACAGTCTGACTCCAGTTGCTGCACTCACCCCCCATACACACACATGCACACTGAATAGAGACTCCAGAGAGACTGTGCTTACCAGGAACAGGGCATGGCCAGACAAATGTATCGATGAACAGCTGTTTACATACAACCTGCCCTTTTTTATCCTTTTACCCCTCTATTCTCCTACACTTGTTACTCCCCAAATCATCTAGCTCCCTCTCTTTCCCCACCTTAGGTCATCCTCTGGTGAGGTGGTCTGATGGCTCCTGCAATGGGCCTGGCAGGGTATCAGTTGGGCTTTCTTCCCTCTCCCACCTCCATCTCTCTGTACTCCTTTCTGGGGATGCAAACAAGCTTTTTATCCCATAACCTAATATTATCACTTAATGGTGTGCTAGAAGTCAAAACATGATGAAATTGCAAGAAAATCATGTATAACATTACAGTGCAGAGGTAATGGTTTTTTGTGAAAAGTTCATCAGCATCTCACTGAGGTGAGAGATGACTCCAGAGTGGAGATGTTGGCCACATTCTCAATGCGCATCAGCAGATGTGAGGGGGATGATGGGAATAAAAGGTGGCTCGGCACACTCTTTGCCCCTAAGTCTCTCAGGTTCTGAGAACAGTTCCAGCTTTGGGCATGAGTTTGAGCAATTTGGTCTGCCCTGTTCTCTGCCTTCACTGCAGCCACAGAAGGGGGCATGATTAATGAGACTGAAATTATCTCTGTGGGAAATCCTACTAGCTGCCTTGGCTCCAATTCAGGCTGAGATTCTTCTGAATGGGCAAAGATTCTCCAGGAGCTGGTGTATTTTCCCTAAAAGTGGTCCAACTTGATGGGTTGGTAGGACTGTATCAGGTCAGTGCTTAAGGCTTTCAATTTTTACAGCAGGTTTTGCAAAGCTTCTGCTGATCTTAGCAGAGTATTTTAAAAGAGCCAGCTATACTGGGTTGGATTCTGCAGAGACTTGCTTCTTCCTCTGCAGTAGACACTAAAACATTGAGGAGCTGAAGTTAATTGGGGAAGACTGTGGGATGAAGATGGCAACCAAAGAGGTCAAGGATCAACTGTTTTGGGAAGCCTGAGCTTTAGCAAGCTTGTCTTGCTAGTTTTTAGCATCACTGGAAAGTGAAGGACTGCTGCCCCTGTGTCTATCTAGGTTCTTGGTGTATCACATCTCTGACATATGTCTCTCCTTTACAAAATAAAACCAGAATAAACTAAATTTGTTTGATGTCATGGCCCATGTGTTTCAGTGTCATCCATGCTACTGGAGGGCACCAGTGTCATTTTTGCTCCTGGAAAAAATATACTTTCATTCACTTAACAGGGAGCTTTTCTGGGATTTTTCCATGTGCTTTACACTCATTTTTCTCAATGACTTGTGCAGATAATTCCTTCAAAGGGCTTTGGCTGTAGGCTACTGTTGACTCTTCTCGAAATGGTGTTGCTAAAACACATCATGCAGACCCTCAGGACTCTGGCAGAACAGGTACTTCTATCATTTTCACATGCCTGCTGTATGCAATGACCTTTATTTATGCTTTAAAAAAGCACTTGCACAAATCTGCAAACAAGATCTGAATATATCTGTCTCAATAGTTTTTATTTGCACAAAGCATGTGTGTATGCAGAGCAGGTTTTGCATAAAAAGAAGTCAATAGATAATATTTGCAAATGTCTCTCTTACTACCAGAAGTTATCACTAGAAATCAGCACCCACTTTCTAATGAGATCCATTTATTTGTCAGATCTGCTATTAAAATATCACAAAAATATCTGTGAGATTGCTCAGCTGACTTGGCAACTCATTTGAGCTAGCTAGTGGGGAGATTTTAGTTACCACCAAGTATGATGCAACATGAACACTTTTAGGGTTCTAATCCTTGTGGTTGTTTGCTTAGTGAAAAAGTTTCTACCAGCTAGACTGATTGCTCTTTCAGCACCTTAAATCAAACATACCTGGAGGCCTCAAGCTGAGAAAAATAAATATTTGCAAAATATCTGTCTGTTTGCAGGGTTCTCCTTAGCCTGGTTCCTCTCTGACACTTTCATTTTCCTGCCTGTACTCTCTTTAGAAACTTAAAAGGAATACGCAAAGATCCTAAAAGCAAAATGAAAGAGACTAATAGGCAGGGCTTGTGAGTTGTAGGAGGAGATTATAAGCAAGAACAGGATAGCCTTTCAAGGGTGTTTTAACCTTTATACATGTTTGACTGCTTTGAGCTCATCCTGGAGCTTGATAGGAAGAACCAAAATTAAAGTAAACAAGAAGGGCAACAATTTGCAACTTGCTGTTTAATAAAAAGGCTTAACAAACACTTTCCATTTATTACTCGCTTGGAGAAAAGGGCTGGTTTTTCATAAAGTGCCTTAAATTGTATTTTCACTAAAATCACTAAAATCACTGAAATCACTAAAATTTCACTAAAAGAAACATAAACCTCAACAATCTTAGTCTCACCATGTTTAGTTATTTGTGAGGAGGAGTGTTTGCACAGAGTAAAAAAAGGCAGACACTTGCGACCTTGCATTTTTTGCTGCCGTTGTTAATTTGACAGCATTTTTATTGGAACGTAGATGTAGAAGGGATCTCTTTGGGTCATTGGGTCCAGACTCCTGCTGTTGCAGCCAATGTCAATATATTGGATAATGTCGTCCATAAAAGCTGATCAGTCTGTGAGCAGCTAGGAGTAGTCAGACTAAAAACCTATTAGAATTTTTTTTTTCAGAATTTCATTTCTGTAATTACTAGAAACCTTTATCTAACTTCTAGGATAAATTTGCCTTTACCTTTTCTTACTAGATAGTCATATGTTTATATACACTATGAAAGGATTCAAATTAACAGAAGGATATTGTAACAATTTGTGAATCCAGTTAAATTCTCCAGAGCAGGGGTTACTGTGCCAATACAAATATTTGCATGGTACTAAAAACTAATGTATGTGGAAGAACATAAATTGAGTAATTCAATGTAAGCTTTTAAAACTTCCACATAATTTTTGCATCTCACTTGAAGAATGTAAAAGATATGCTGCTAGACATCTCTGACTGTGCAACCAGGCACATTGCTCACATGCTGTAGGTTATACTTAAAAAAACATAGTGGCAGACATCACTTTCTTTGTTATTTTCATTCATAAAAAGCCAATGTAAAGCTATTGCTTTTAAAGAGACTTTGAAATTAACTGTAAATAATTTGGAAGGATTGGAAGTGTATAAATGTGCACATATGAGAGTCTATTCACCTTGAGGTGTAGGAATGGCCAAGTCCTGCACATGCAGGCATAGGAGGACAGGGAAATTCTCATCTATGAGGGTCGGCACTTCTGCTGGTTTGTAGGGAAGATACCTAAATTGATTTCTGAAAGAGATGTGGTAGTCCCCAAATACAGGCTAGGTTTTCTGCAAGGGGTACTTCAAAAATTTTTTTTCCCTTCTTCAGGGAAAATGAGTCATGGGATTTGGTGGTGTTTTATCTGTCACCCTCCTGCCCTCGTGTTGCTGGGGGCAATTGGTACATTACCCTTTGCACTGATGTTTCTACCAAAGTGACAAAAATATGCTGTTTGAGGGGTATTGCAGAAGACTGATCCCTATCCTAGAGTGTCCTTGCAGCTGACTGACTGGAAGAAAGGAAGATGTGGGACAGCTTTGAACTGATTTCTCCCACACTTGGAAAGCAGGCTACGGAGTGCTGATACGCTTCACATTTGGGTGCAGCAACAAATGCGATGCATATTCTAAAAGTATACATAGAGAGACTGCTCAAGTAATTGCACAGTCTGTCCAGTGGGACTGTACCAGCCATTTAAAACATTTTCCTGTTTTGTAACAGTTCATGTATATTCTTATGTCCACTTAGGTATTCAGAGAGTGTCTCTTTGCTGCAAATAGCCGTATTTGTAGAACAACAAAGAGCAGAGGATCCCAGCCACAGATTGCACTTGTGCTGCAGTGCAGGACAAACTCCCGAGGAAGGAGAATTTAATGGACCTACTGTGAGTATTATTCACATTAAGGTAATCTGTCTTGTTCTACTCTGCAAAGTACTTGTGGAAATACTCTTTTGGGATTCCTTGTTTTTTCATCCTTGTTATTTCCAGATAGGAATTTATGAAGTTCAGAAGTTTAAAGCTGTGGACGTTCTCCACCACCACAAAGCTATGGAAGCTCTTAATCCCACAAAAGATATTAAGAAAGCCAGGCTGGTTCCTTTCCAACTCTTTTATTATGACTATCACTGAAGTTCATGGCACAATTCCCAATCTACACTTGTTTGGTGTCACAGATATCTACCAAGTAGCAGAGATTTAACTGTTTATCTCCAAAGGGACTATGGTATATGCATCTGGAAGCATATTTTGGAAGCCTGACTAAGAAATGGAATCCCATACTTGTGAAACAGATACAACTTCAAAGGAAAGCAGGGCAAATGTGGCTGAAAGGTTTCCACATTCAGGCCTACTGCAGCCAGCAGCAGCAGTTCTACGACATCCATGCCTTCTCTTGCTCCTGTCTAAAACACTCATGCAAGTATAGATTTATTCATGCAGACATCTACAAAGAGACACATTTAAAAATTTCTACACCTAAAGAAATCACTATTTTTTGTAAATTCATGCAAGTATAGATTTATTCATGCAGAAATCTACAAAGAGACACATTAGTTCTACACCTAAAGAAATCACTATTTTTTGTAAACTTTTGTACCTACCTTTTCTCTTGTTTGCAAAGTCTCCATCACCCAAATGGGATGGAAAAAAGTGTCACATGATAGAGGCAGCTAGTTAGAAACAGCAGCTGTAAACAGATAAGTGCATTTTGCATGACATTCTATAGATTGTATTTGCAGGGTATAATTACTCAGTCAGCGTCTTAACAAAATAACGTAGGCCTATACACTCTTCCTGAGCAGAGGAATTGTGTTATAAAATGTATTGACAATTAACAATTTGATGATGTGAAAAATACAGTGTGACAAAAACATGTTTATAAAAATGGCCACAATTTAATAACTATTTTCTATAACAGAATAAAACAGATGAAAGAGTGGCATTCACAGCAGTGTTAGGGAGGTTTGGCAGTCAATGATCCTGCATTAGTGGTATGGTAATAGGAAGTTCTACAGAGGAAAAATGGTAGCAAAGAGGAAGCTATTGATGATCATGTATAAAATACACTCGACTGAATAATGATCTAAGGAGACTATTGTCAGTGCCTAAATGTGGATGGGATGGTTCAGGCAGCTATCTGTCAGCCTATAGAGATTTGCACACAATTGTACTTCACTCTCCAAAATGGTTTGAAAATAGTTCAAAGTATTTTAACAGAATAGTTCAAAATTACCACCTATGACCAACCTTTGCCCAATGATTTCCTGCCACCTCCTGTTTCTGACCAGGCCAGCTCTGAAGGAATGGTAAATATTTTTTTCTTGAAAAGATACATCCTTAAATGAATCATTTCCAGTTCCTGGGGAGCCCAATAGGACCTACTTGTCCCTTGGTGTGCCTGCTTTTTATTAAGATGTATTAAGATGGTGAAAAAACAGGTCACACAGGGGTACTGTAAGAGATTCTTCCCTCTGCATTATGTGTGCAGACCTATTTAGAGGACAGCATGCAGGTTTACGTAGATGAACCATTTCTGTAAAGGAAAAAAAAGTCATGTATCCAATTCTGGGTCCTTGACAAGGGAGAACCAACAGACGTCATCTATCTGGACTTCTGCAAAGCCTTTGACACGGTCCCCCACAACATCCTTCTCTCTAAATTGGAGAGCTATGCATTTGATGGGTGGACTGTTCGGTGGATAAGGAACTGGCTGGATGGTCGCGTCCAGAGGGTAGTGGTCAATGGCTCGATGTCTGGATGGAGACCGGTGACGAGTGGTGTCCCTCAGGGGTCCGTGCTGGGACCGGTGCTGTTTAATGTTTTCATCAATGACTTAGACAGCGAGATTGAGTGCACCCTCAGCAAGTTTGCGGATGACACCAAGCTGAGTGGTGCGGTTGACACACCAGAAGGACGGGATGTCATCCAGAGAGACCTGGACAGGCTAGAGAGGTGGGCCTGTGTGAACCTCATGAGGTTCAACAAGGCCAAGTGCAAGGTCCTGCACCTGGGTCGGGGTAACCCCCAGTATCAGTACAGGCTG
>NW_009260763.1:752255-828294 GCF_000687185.1 Egretta garzetta
ATGATTCTATGATTCTATGATTCTATGATTCTATGATTCTATGATTCTATGATCCTCAAGTTTTGGATCCTCAAGGCTGGACTCATTGTTGGAGTAATTCGCTCATATTATAGAATCATAGAATGTTTTGGGTTGGAAGGGACCCCTAGAGGTCATCTAGTCCAACCCACCTGCAGTGAGAAGTGACACCACTAACTGGATCAGGTTGCTCAGAGCCCCCTCCAACCTGGTCTTGAATGAACCCTTCACTTGTTTCCAACTGCAGAGGAGGAGAAATCCAAAATCAAAGCCAGGACTGTTGACTGTTTAGTAAGGTGTTCTCCTTTCCTCTGAGCAAGGTGATTCTCAAGTGAGTGAGTTGAGGCTAAATTTGCAAACCCAGGGGATTTGCTCCAGGGCTTTGAAGAGCAATCTAACTTCCATAAAGTAGGTGGGGGAATGCCACAAGCTTTGTGTGTGGAATACATAAAATTCTCTGTCAGCCCTAAAGCAGACATAGGCATTTGAAAGTGAATAGTCTGATTTAGACAGTTGTATGTCTATGAATGACCTCAAATGATTAAATACAAAGACAAGTGCAATCTGAGGCAAATATAATTCCAGGTGCTTGAGATGCTACATCCAGCTCTGCAATATCTAGATGCTCCTGTGAGCTGCTGTGAGACTGAAGAGGTCTGTAATAAAGAGCTTGACTATTCATATTTAAGCTAACACTAACATTCAGGGAAGAGTAGTTTTCAGAGGAAATGATCTAAGAGCTTCATAGTGGTAAATGCAAAAAATAAACAAACCAAAAACACCCAACCCAAAACATCAGGAGATGAAACACGTCTTTTTCATTTAGAAAGGTGTTAAAATGCTGTGTAAGATCCTTTTTGTACTTCACAGTTACACTTGCAGACCAGTGGAAATATTTACACCCAATGAAGGTCACAGTGTGTGCAGGGAATTTCTGCCCTATTTGTAAGTGTAACAGCCTAGAATACTTGAACATGATTTTGTGTCTCTCCCCATTGTCCTCTGGTGAACAGAAGGAGAGTGCTCAGCTGTAAATCCTGGCCCCATGCTGCTGAGTCTGCAGTAAAAAACTGTTTGAATCAGGGGATAAGAAGAGCTACATTCTGTCAGAGTTATCACAAGTTCTGAATGGCCTTGATAAACAGCACAAGACAGAAATACTTCCCTTTTGACATACAAGCATTGTCCTTGTTATAAGGTCTTTGTACACAGTATCACCAAGCCCTGATTTTGATTGCATGTTTCCAGATACTTAGTAGAGATATTAAAGAAGGATAATGTTTGAAGAACTTCTGCATACATGCAATTTGCTTCTTTCTCAGACAGTCTGTCTGTAAATATTTTGAATTTTTAGAGCCCACATTTAATCCTCTCAAAAACTAAAAAGAGATAATATTTAGTTTAACAAAAAACAAGTTATGTATCTCCTGGAATATTTACCTTTCTGGAAAAGGCTCTCGACCTTCAGTTTGTGTCATCTTAGTTCTGCTTTCAATGTGACCTTTTACGTTTCAGCAGCTATTACGTATTTATGACACATTAGTGCCTGAAAGCCTCAGTCACTCTCTTGTGTGTGAGCACACCTCGTACCTGCAGAGTGAGAACTTCTGAAGAACACCCTGAAGACACTGCGCTCTGAAAAGACAAGGTAGCCAGGTAGCAAAAATAAATAAATAATTAAAATCTTCTTTCGGTGTGTACTGGGGAGCTAGAGGATAGACTGATGAAGCGAATTGCTCAGGTTCAAGTGAGAAGGTTGTGGGAGAATTTGGATTTTGTGTGTCCCAGACTACCAGCTTAACCACAGATCTGTCTTTTCTCTGAATATAGACACTGCACAGACGTGTCCAACCTGCGAATCTTGAACTGTTGTGGCTGTCCAGGTGCAAGTCCCATGCTACACCACACCTCTGGTAGTAGGGCTGTGCTGATGCAGCTCTTATGAGTACTCTGAAACCCTAGCTTGGAATTAAGCTAGGCTGCTAGGCTGGCATTGCTCAGACTCCTCCAGGGCAGCTATTCCCTCAGCCCAGTGCCGTGCTGCACTGGAGACGTGAGACTCTGCAGAGCCATTCTCATTCCTTGCCTATGGACCATCCTAGTCCTTACTTGCCCAATCCAGAGGCCCTCAGCCCTGTGTGGATTTGGTAGGTACATCATAGGGTAGAAGTATGTACATGCCTGCCCTAGGCTTTATTAAATATCCAATGTTATCTATTAAAGAAATACCAACTTCTGCATCATTGCATATATTTTCCGGGGGTGGTTCTTTAAACATTCCAGAGAGTTGCTGTATGGCCACCTCAGTTTCTTATTTCTTTGTAGGTCCATATTCTAAACATTTCCCAATAATTTGCTTTCACCATGCAAGGCACTCGGTTCCTTGGTTATTGTTCTGTTGTACATTCATTTCATCTTATGGGAAGGCTTTTTCCCTCTCCCTCCTTAATATAACTTTTCTACTAGTAGCTTTTTATTGATTTCATGACCATTTTAACTCCTGAACTATGCTAGTGAACACGAAAGAAATGTTTAGCCATTAAGTCCTACAGCCACAACTTCCATTACCACTGTCCACCTGGGAGGGAGCGGCAAAGGCAGCTGGAAAGGGCAGTCCTGCCTGCAGTGATGGGGATACGCAAGGCTGCCGACTGGCCTGATAACACAACATTGTGGCCTGTGCACCCACCAGACTGCCCAGTGTGAATCTGAATGACACATGGGTGTATGTTGATAAATCATGATGGGAAATAGATGAAGATCCTTGGTTTTCACATTTGTTTTCTTCCCAACCAGTTTGTGCTCTTCTGGTTGCACTGCTGAGATGTTTCAACTGAGATTTTGATGATAAGAGAGTGAGAGGTTGCACGAAACAGGTATTCTGCTCTGAGCTCCCTGTCCCTGAATGGACTATTATGGGGGAACCTATATCACAAGAGAGAAGTGTTATAAGATCCCATCTGTACAGTTTAGGCTGAGCCCTGATTTAAAATTGGCTCTTAGCACCAAAAAAAAGGTCCAAAAATAGATGAAGCGTATTTGTTCATACTTCAGCTGAAATTAGTATGCCAAAACCAACTTTGCTGAAAAAGCACAGCAAAAACTGTATTTCATTTGCTGCTAGTACAGTTATCTGTGTGTAATGATTTCTGGTTTACAAAAACAAAACTAAACAAAAAACCTCATAAAAGCCAGTATCAACACAGTTGTCCCAATGCAACACGTTCAAAGCAAGGAATCAATTAAAAAGCAGTGTCAAAACCAGAATGCTATAAAAAAACCTTTCTTACTTGTGATTTCAGTAGTAATTTAGGTTACAGCGAAAATAGATTTATCTTGCTTCATTTACATGAAAGCATTTTCTGGTGAATCCTTTCCTTCACTTTTTTGCATTTTCCTCTGTTTGGATAATTAAGCTTTCTGGAGAGAAGACTCAAAGCCTTCAGTCTGAAAAATATTCTGGCCATGTTGAAGTAAATGGTAAATCCCACTGATTCTGCAAAACTGAGATTCCAGCTGCAACTTTCTTCCAATCTCACTGGAGGGATTATGTGTAAAGTAGGGCAGAAGGGTAGATGAAGAGAAAACAGCTTTTGTGCTATGTGGTTTATTGGCTTCAGAGTTTTTCAGACGGCATTTTAAGAAAAAAAGATCATCTGCTGTGGTTTCAAGGTGCTTTCATTGCTGATTTGCTTAAACATGGGAAGCCTACAACAGTTCTGAAAGGCATCTGAAACTCCTGAAGAAAAGAGTGAGTGAGTGAGAGTATGGCTTATCTTATAGACACACTCCAGGTGTATGTTTTAGCACATACCCCTATCTAAGCCAATTTGTACCTTTAGCATTACTCTAGCGCTTGAGCACCTCGCTGCTTCTCAACCACAGTACTCTGTGTATTGTAATCATCCCGATGAAGCTGAACTCTTTGCACTCTTGTTTGAGCTCATAAAATGAGTTCTCATCAAATACTAGAAAGCAGAGGACAGCTGAAAATTGAGATCAAAAAACACTATTAAAGGATTTGAAGACATTTGAAGTTCATGTCAGACTTTATGAAATATGTAAAACATACCAAACAGTAACCCTATCACCAAACCTGTTCTGTTTGTTTTAAGCAAAGCATCTATTTTTGACATAGACTATAATTTTGAGCGTCCTCAAAGGTAAGGCTTGCTTCTAAGTTATTATGATATGAAGCTATGGCTGTTAAATTATGCATTTGTTTTCAGATGTGGGGATTTCTCCCCTTCGGAATTAGAGGGGGGGCAAAGGCTGCTTTTGCCCCTGCGTGGGGCCATTGTGTGCTGCAGGGAGGAAGAGCAGTGCCACCCTGCACTCGCACCCCACACCCACGCCCCCGCCTGACCCTGGTTTTAGGAGGATAAAAAGCTGTGCTACTTTCTGTAAATGCAGCTCAGTGCATCGAGAGAGGAATTTGGCCAGCCGTGATTGTACAACAGATGCAAATAACTCTCATGTTTTCCTGTGACAAACTTGTTCGCTGCGTTTTTGGCCTGGATTCCACTCAGACAGAGCCATGTTGGCTTTTTAAAAGCCATCAGACACAAAGCAGAGCATGATAGATTTTTTTTTTTTTTCTGATTGTCTGCATTGCTTTTCTCTAATGGTATTTTTGTTAGCAGTTCTAGTTGTAGAGATTTTGTGGCAGCTATCTCGTAATCTAATTCATGTCAATTAGTCATCAGTCCAGACAAAAGCCCTCTTATTCAGTTTGTGAAGCTAGCCCCCAATAAATCTTTCATGTGCTCTATCAGCATGTATGGTAGCATTTTTTTTTCTCAGTCCTCATTTTGTAGCTTTTATCAACAGCTCATCTCGAGAGACCAAAACCTCTTTCTCACTCTGTCTTTATTTTTTATTTTCTTACCCGTGAGAGTAATGTAATAAAGGGTAGGTGAGTGAAACTGAGTAATTATATACCCATCTCTGTTTTAACTAATATTTAACTAAGCTGTTTGGTCAGTATGAGCACATACTATTTAACTCCCTATTCAGGAAAATGGACCAAAGTGAAGATGACATGTTTCTGCACTGGATTAAGGAACTGAATGAAGAAGTTTGTAGGCACCCAAAGAAAAGAAACTTATTTTCTTGGAGTTGGATTTGCCTTGTTTGGCAGTAGTTTGTGGCTTGCCGGGGGTGTGGGGACAACGACAGTCTTGTGAGTGAGCCTAGAGGTTTGCTACTTGGGATTTGCTACCCTAGTTGGTGGTCTTTGATTACTACTGTGATTAACCTGGGAGCAGGATGACCTAAGTGAAAAAGAGGCTTTAAATGAAGCATATTACCGAGAAGCGTGCACTAGTGAATCACAGCAAACAAGCCAGTGCTGTGGGGGAGTTAAGGCAAGAGAACTTAAAAAAGTTTGTATGAGCTAGGGAAGGTAGAACCACAAAACCCCAAAAGATAGTCTCTCAACTTCACTGTTAGTTTTGCCTTTTTTGGCATGTGTGGGGTCCATTCCCAGAAGGGAATATTGAGCCTGGATGCTTTTGGTCAAGTCCTGGTCTCCAGTTGAAGGAAATGTGTCCCAGGTAGTGAAAACCGGTGAGCGGCCAACATGAGGGATGCTCCTTCCTGAACTCAAGAAGCAAGTGGAAAATCTGCAGGAAAAAATGTCTACAGGGAGAAGCTCCTGGAAACAAATGAGTTTCACTGGTATGTAAGGCTTCCAGAAATGAGGAAGAAAAACGGTACCAGATGACAGAGGTAGAAGCTACAGTGCCAGTGTGGAGGCAGGCAGTTGTCCTTCCCAGCTGGCAGCCCATTACAGTCATAAATCAAACTGTCCTCACTGCATGCAGTAGAGAGCTGGGTCTGATAATAGAAGCTGCAGGATTGCATTCTTCAAAGGCTGGGATGTTCATGACTAGTGCACATCAGAGAGGAGCCAAGGGTGTTGGAAATGGTTGGCTGCTCCTGAGAGGAATGATTCATCTTCCAACCAGCCCCAGCAGTCCCCACAATGTGTGGTCATCCAAGAGCCCCACATGAGACATTGCACAATGGTTGCCAAGGGCCAACAGTTCCTTTGGTTGCACTTTGCATTGGTGATTCCTATGAACGGTAACAGCTCTGAGTGAGGATCTGGGGATTATCTGAAAGAGATGAGGGCACTCATGCCTGTCTTCCCACCTGAAGATAAAATCAGATATGAATGGATACATCCTGAAGGCAAGGAGTCGCTTAGAAGATATCAGGAGGTAGTTGCTGTGGTATTACTGAGATGATGTTTTAAATGGATGTTGAATGAAGATTAAGCTCATTTCTCAAATACCGAGTGGCTAACTCTCATGAGAAAGCTGTAGATTCAGACTGACGCATGGTGATGTAGCAGGAAAGACAGAAGTGTCAGCAGGGTTAACGCTATCTCAAAGGTTGTTTAATAAAGAAAATAAACTGACATGTATGTGCTCTAAGGGCAGGACAAGAACTAACAGATACTTATTTAGCTAAACCTTCAACAGCCAAACCATCTTGGTAGCCTGATAGTCTGAAGACAGCAAACCTTTCTTCTTATGTTTAAAAGAATCCTGTTGATTTAAAGGAGAGTTTTCTGGGAGAAATACTCAAATGAAACTCAATCTAGACAGCATGGTATAACAGCTGAGTCCACAGTGAAGTTAAGTAATGCTTTAATCTAGCCTATTTCCTTTCAGAATAGCCTTGAAGAAGCTATTTAACTTCTCAGTCCTACCATGTGAAAAATAATGATAATATTTATCTACCTCATAATTAAGGTTTGGAGTAATTAGTATTTATGCAGACTCCTCCATAAAACATAATCCATGCACAGGTCTACTTTTATAATCACAGTTAGTCTTGCCATCAGAACAAATAGATCACTTCTGTATAAGTTTATAGGTGAGTAATTTGCACAACTGTTGATAACAGCACCCTCTGTTATTCTGCCATCTGCATCTTTTAAAAATGAAATGGTAGTTTGACACCCATACACACACACACATGTATGTGTTCTTAACTTTAGATAAATAGGTAAGGGTTTTCCAGTTAAATACTAAATCATAGGGAATATACACTGATGTATGGCAATACAGAAAATACATTGATGTCAAAGTTAAAAACACAGAATATTACATATTCTTTTGTCAATCTATGCATATAGATTGAAAATATGTATGAATTGTAAAAATTCTTTAATTTGGCAGGCCAGCAGAAAAGTCTATTTGTGTCAAGCCCAGAAGAAAATGGCATATGATTTTATATTAATAACTGAGGTGTTAAGATTTATAGAATGCAAAGAGAGATCACATTAATTGCCAAACAGGTTTTATTTAATTCAGGAAATGCTCAATGTAGTGTCAAGTTATTCATGTAACTTCAACATATTATAGAAAAAGAGGGGTGTTTTTACAGGCAGTTTGTATAAACAATGTTAATTGCCTCATGTTGGTCTCTCTACCATGGAATCATGTGGGACGGTGGACTTACAGAAACCGTCTCTGTCATATCCACCGCACCTCTTCCCATGGTTGAAGTTGGTCCATTGTCGTACCTTACCCATTTTAGTTATGCTGGGCAGACAGTTAGGAGATTTCACACATCTAGCTTTAACTGCACTATTGGGAGAATCTTCAGCAAAATTTATAATTCCTATGTAGAAAATTCGTCCATGACATCTCTGGAGACTTTGGGAAAGCTTAAGGGGCAAAGAGATTGCAATCTGGCAGCAGCTGCCTGTCTGAGCTCTCTTCAGGATGGTGCCAGCTGGAGGAGAAGGAGGGAAAAGAGAGGGCTGCATACTTAGGAGAGGAGAGGATTTGGGCAGAGGACGAAGCTTCTCTGCCAGTTCTCAGCCAAGGAGAATGTATTAATGGACCATAACTTTCAGTCTGTCTTGAACTCATCTGCTTGCTGTAACGTTGGAGGAGAGAATTTGCTGTGTTGATTCTAGATCTTGAACCAGGATTCTCAGTTTCTGAAGACTGATTTCCTTACAGAGTCTTGGGCTTATGCAGGATGGAAGTTCTGGGCTCCAAACCTTGTAATGTTTCACTGGTGTCCTTATAAACCAGGTAGGAATTACATTACATAATACATGTTGCTATTGAATCATAGCGGCAATACATTATGTCTTTTTTTAAAATGGACTTTTTATTGAAAAAGAATTTAAGGTAAAAGACATTTTGCAGAATAGGATCAGTACTTGCAGATCCTAAATCGAAACTGAAACCAAAACCAACGGTCTTCAGGTATCCTGGCACCCAGAACATAGGTTTGTTCCAGCAACCAAACCATAATATTTTTCTTCTGCATATAGAAGTTCATAGTGAGAAAGTAGCTGTATCTTTTCGTGTCCTTGTTTGAAATAATATTAAACTTGGTACTGTCAATTAGGTTTCTTCACTTTGGGCTGAGATTCACTAAAATTAACTGTAATAATTTTTGCTAACTTTCCAGTTCTCTTCAGCTCATTCTTTTTTGAATGAAAATCCTTAGTCATTTCATTAAAATGAGTAATTGGAAGTTGGTTGTGCCATTTAGACACACCATTGCTGACTCTGGTCTTGTAATCTACTACTAAGCACCAGTGAAACCACTGGAATAGATAAAGTTATGCTGGTAGCAGTGTAAATAAGATCAAATCTGGGTCTTATGAAGTTTGGTTTATAAGAGTACAGAAGACTAAGACTGAGACCTTTGAAAGGCATATTATTGCTCTTCTGCAGCTTATTCCACTAGAGATCCTCAAAGATTGCTCTCTCAGGTAAAAAAAAAAAAAAAAAAAAAAAAAAAAAATCAATGCTTACTTCCATCAAATTTCTGCAACCAGAGTAGCTGTGGTATCACCACTGTATAAAAGCATATGTGAATTCAACTGATGAAACTCAGTGTGACGTCACCAAATTTGTATTTCCAAGAGTAAAATAATTGTTTAACATCCTCCTTTGGAAAAGAGCTTTCATTCTAGTCCTGGCACATCTTTTCCCATGCCATAATGCTTTAACACCAAGATCCTTGAGATGCATCGATCAGAAAGTACCTTCCAAATTTGTACCTGAATGACAGAGTCATTCCACTTCATTGCATTCTGACTGTATTCTCTCTGGGTGCTGTTATTAATCTGAAATTAATAAGGCTGGATTTGAGATATGTCCCTTAATGCTGGTTGTCTCATCTCAGAAATGGATGAAGATGACCTTTGTATGCAAGTATATCTTCTCTTCACCTTATAGTTTTGATACCAGTCTTCTATAGCCATGCAAGTGAGAAGAGTGGAAGCCAGTGTAAAGTATTTTTAAAAATATTTTAAAGTTTCCTTACTATCTCTGGAAAAAACAGAATACCTCTCTTAAAAGTGTTTTCCCCCACTTTCAACTAGTGTTTAAATGCCCAAAAGACAAAATTAATTTAATTTTCCCCTAGTGAGCTAGAATATTTACCTAAGAAGACAAAATTGTATTAACTGTAGCTGTTATAAGACATTAATAGAAAACCTAAATTTAGAATTAAATAGATTAACACTTGAACTGTTTGATGTAAAAAGACTAGGCCGTCCAGCTCCAAACCACATGTTTTTATTCTGGTACTTCTCATTGGCCATCTGTTCTTCGTTGTCTGTCCCAATTCTACCATCTGTCCCAAAAATTACGCTCAGCGTGATGACCACCATCACCTATGAAACTACAAGAAGGCAATAGCTCTGTCAGTCAAAGCCAGCAAACAACCACCACTTCCTTCCCAGTTCTCTTTGTCCTCAGTGCTGGAAGCAAGGAATGCAGATTAATGCCCCAGATTTTGTTTCCAATTCTGTCTCTCTTTAAGCTCGTCTAGTGTTTTCACATGGGGGTAGGGAGATAAAAAAAAAGAGAGTGAGAAAACAAGGTGATGGAATTGGCACAAGAGGCAACACTGCTTTACAGAGGACACCTGCAACTTGCAGAGAAAAAATGATTCCTGATCAGTCAAGGGAGAAACTTCTTCTAACTTCCTTTGTTAATTTTTTCCCTGTTGAGTTCAGAAGAAAATGCAGCTGCCTTTATTAGATAAATTTTAGATAGATCATGTTAAATGAGATTAATCCTGATCTCAACATCTGTAAGAAAAGACAAAGTCTTCCTCCCTTAGTCTGAGGACTTGCACATGGAAAAACACTAGACAGATGCTCCACCCCTAAACTTCTCAATTTTTCCCTCGTGTACAACTAGTTTATCTTCTTTCTTGCTTGGCGATACACCTGGCACCTGCATGCAGGCCAAGAGACATCTCAACTATGTCAGGGCTGCAGGCAGGTGATGGGCCCAGGTGAACATAACTGCAAGGGGTGTGAGAAACCATTGGACCTGACATAGCTGGAATTGCTGGATGCAACCGATAACAATATGTGAACCTGACAAAGGTTACAGATAGCGCTGTGAAGGGGGGCTGGACTTCACAGATGTTTAAGGGAGAGTTATGTAAGAAATGGTTGGATTTCAAAGATATTTGGAGGGTAATATGAGGATCTTTTGGGAATACAGTCATGCAAAGCCAGCACTATCTAGGGAACCATACCAGAAACTGTCATATAAAGCCCTAGGTAATGGTATCAAACCACCAAATTTGAGTACAGATGCAGCAAAACTGGGACCAAAGCAGAAGAAATATTTACGGCTGTTTAGTTGTGAGAGGATGGAGATGGCAAAAGGAAGAACAAGAAAAGAGAAAGGGGAGGTCAAGAAACAGGACAAGGTATGCAAAGGTATGCAAGTGGTGTAATCGAGGCTGCCCAGGGGTGCATCTCAGGCCTCCCAGCGCTTGCACACCACAGCATGGAGCAGGACAATAAGCCAAACCTGTTTCTGAACACACCACGTGTGGAATCTGCTTCCGTGGTCAGGAGGACTGGAGGCAGGAGAGATGCCTTCCCTTGCTAGCAGAGAAAAACCTGCGATGGATGGATCAGGCATCCCAGCATCACTGTGCCAGTGCACACTCCAGGAGCTACAGCACTGATGTCTTCCTAATATCATAGCAGACTGCACAAATCCTTGCACCCTGGGCTGTCGGGATCCCTCTTTTCACCAAGTTTTTCCTAATTACTATGTTTCTACCTCATCAGTTTGCTCTCTCCTACATTTATTTTATTACTGCTCGCAATCACTAAACTGCAGAAAGACACCTGCCTAACTCTTGAGTTATAATGGTGCTTTGATAGTCTCTTACTGGTATGTAAAGTATTTGTGGGTGAAAAACATGAATATGAAAGTCAGAAATATCCATAGCTTAACTTTAGTGCCCTGGTGAGGTCCTAAGATTGGTGACAACTCCCGCTTGACTGCTGGAAACTAAAAAAATTTACTGCTTTTCCTTTCAGGGAGATGTGAAGGTAGTGAAGAGGTAGCCCTTGGTTCCTGACTTCAGTGAGAGGAGCGCAGTAACCCTCTGTAACCTCAGAGGGTTCTCCACAGAGGGCTGCTCCTGCCAAGTAGGAATGCAGCTGGGGCTGGCCCTCAGGAACGGCTGAAACATCGCACCTTACAGGGTGTAGGTGTTTGAGGTCAGCAGCTCTTTAGACATCTCTGTACACTTGGAAACCAGATGCCTCAGCCCCTTGTTTGAGGGTAGATGCCTAACTGAGCAGGGCTCTCCTGTTACATGGAGGAAATAGCACCATCTGTAATCAGGCAGTAATCCTGAAAGGGAGGAATTTGGGTTTTCTGACCTCCTCAGGCAGAAGGGCCTGAAACTTTCATTTCCCACCTCCTGGAGTGAACTGGGCACTACTCATGCGTCAAATGCCTGAAAGGAGCAAGAAAAGGCTGGACTTTGGAGCTGAAATGTAAGGGCTCTCAGGAAGAAGAGGGTGTTCTTAATTCAGCTGAAGCCTTTTACATTGGGTACCTCTTGCATAGGAAAACCACAAGGTCTGTACACGAGCTCTCAGCAGCCACTTGGCTGGAAGAATGCCACTTTACACGCAATTCAGAGATGCTTGGGTGAATGACGCATGCTCCCGGGAGGTCTAAAGGATTACGGTCCTCTGGGGATCTGGCAGATCAGCCGGATCACCCCCTGGCTGAGACTGAGCCCATCTGTGCTTGCACAGATGCTGGTGGGTGACTCCTGCCCAGAGGCAGAAGTCCAGAAGTCAGCTGGGTTTTATTTAGTTGCTTTTCTTCTTTAGTCCAGGTAGCCTGTAAGCATCCTCATTTGGTAAGAATAGGGTGATTCCCTTTGTGTGAGTGAGTCAGAATCAAATTTGGGCTAGCGCTGCCTCATTCACAGGCATTGCTGTATGGCATGCTTAGCATGCTTTTGTAATGGGACTGTCACCTTGTATTGCTACAACTATAGGAAGCTTGGTATCACACTGTGCTAAGGAGAAAAAGGAAAAATTACGAACTTTACAGGACGTGTTACAGAAGCTAAATATACTACATATTATTTCATGTTTCAGAGACCTTTACCCAAAAGTATGTTACTAAAACAGACATAAAGGTTCCCAAAAGGAAGCCTCAGAGATTTATTCTTAAGGTACGCTTTCTGAAAATGATGTAAAAGACATCAATTACACCCAGCAAACAGCACACTGCTTTGCATGTTGCTGCCCATTAGGGTTGTGGTAGATACCTTATTTTTCCTTGTTTATGTGCAATTTGTACTCTTCCTGATTTTGTACCCTGTCCCTGTCTTGTGTGGTAGAATAAACATATTGCATGGTAAGCCTTTACTTTCAGAGATACTTATGATCACTTATGATACTTCTGGTCAGAGATACTTACAATCACTGGTCACTTTTCACTGTTTATACCTTGCTATAATATTACAAACGACTGGTGAGTTAACACTTTCCACATAGGCATAAATATTTACATTTCTTTTCTTTTTGGAATTCTTTTTCTCACTACTTTTGTAAGACTTGCCAACTTAAGAACTCAAAGTTACCATCTTTAAGCTGTCTTAAGAAGCCCTGACATCTGTTTCTAGAAGTGACAGCTGACCAGGAAGCCTATGAACTGTGTGTGCCTCATTTAGGGCAAGTTTCCTCCACTTATAAGATACCCCTTCTACCATCATGAACTGTGTCAGCCAGAAGAAAATTAGAAGCTCTTACATTTCTATTCCTATTAAGAGTTTCTTTTAAATGGTGTCTCTCTGAAAATGTTCTTATCATGGAAATCCAGTACTACAGCAGGACTTGTAACATAAAAAATAATGTGCTCATAAATTAGCATCTTCTCCCTTTCCACACAACTACTAAATAAACCCTGTGTTTTCTGTTAGGAATTAATGTGTGTTTGCTCCCTTTTTATCCACACAAAGGCGACCTTTCTTTTATAATTTTGATCATTCATCTGTATGATAATTCCAAATGTAATATAATAAGTGCTTTAAAACATTTAAATAAAGTTTAGTCAATTTGCAAAAATGTTTTTTTTTCACAGAAGTGATGTTAAAACCTCACAAGCATATTATACATTTTTCTCACCAGAAAGTTCAGCACAATAGTTTATTTGTCTGTATGTGTGTGGGGGTGTTTACATGTATTTTTTTCAGTTTTAAGTTTTATTTAAAAGCAGTGATTTTGCTCATACTTTTATTCTTCACTAATGAGAAATTGGTTTTCTTAAATAAACCAAGCTTACAGTCTAGCCAGGATTTCACATGCAAATATAGCATTAAAAATTCATTTTTGTGTGTGTTTATAAATGTTAAATTAGCTGAGAAATATGTCAAGCAGCTGAAAGACAATGAACTTCGCTTCAGAGAGTTCATTACACATTCCAAAACATTTGGAATGAAATTACTAAGACTCAGTTAATATATTTCCACTGGCTGGGTTTCCATTCTTTCCATTTGCTTACATAGCAGAGAAGAGAGGGAGAACAACTGAGAGTGCCAAGGTCAGGATAGAAAATGGCACTGCACGCCTCAGAACTGCAGCTTTTCTGTGTGTGCAAACTGGTGAGTGTTAAAGCACTTACAGGTCTGTTGGGCAAAAGTGCTAAATACAGGGGAATCTATAATATATGAGTACTCAAACCCCTTCTGGTTTAGCTGTATGAGGCAATCAGTACAGAAGGTCTCTACTAGAACCTTGTGGAGACCTACAGAAATTATTTATAAATGGGCAAAGTGCATTTGAACTCGACACATGCAAAGTAGAAGGACCCTAAAGGAAGTATATGATTTTAAGCAGCTGTTGTGTAACTCAGAATATCTGTATCAGATGGGTAAAAGAATATACTAAATACTTAAATAAGGCTTCCTGGGACCAGGGAACTAGAAGGTCTTGTAAAGAGGAAGGCTTTGGCCATAGCAAAACATTTTCCCCACTGTGTCTTACTCGGGCCCGGCGTACAGGGAAAGGTGCTGCAGGACAAATGGGTTGTAAGGAACTGGGTCTCACTAGGCTCAAGTATGGTGTGTTTCAATTTACATTGCCATATGTGTGTGTGTCATGTAAACATTTTTTATACATACATTTAAATAACATTTATGTTCACACTAGTTTTAATAGGATGAGACTGTAGTCTTCAGGGTTGCTTGCAAGCCTCAGGAAGCATGGAGGAGCTGCAAGGACTCTGCACGGACTGGATGGATGCAGAACAGTACAGAGGTGCCAGCTGTGTAAACAGGAAGGCAGCAGCATGAAAAGCCTTCCAGAGCTTATTCTCTCTTTTTTGAGCTGAGCCCAGGCAGGTATTTGGGAAAAGTGGGAAAGGAGAGATGTCTTAACCTTAGCCTTTGCATGTCTGCACAGAGGCTGGTAATGCTCTGGACAGGCTGGCGATTTTATTTTGCTCCTTGAGCTGGGTTACTAGATTCAGTGTTACTGAGAAGGAAGAAAAGTGCCTGAATTTTACAGCTATGTCAGGAAGTAAGAAGAATCCCTAATTCAAAGAGGAAAGAAATCGCTTACTGAAAAGTGAAATGAGCGTGTTGGTGGCGCATAGGGATGGGATGGATTTGGCTGCCTTTAGTGGTCTCAGATGTAGGTGTCTCTGATCACCCCGTGGTCCATCGACTGTAATGTCTCTTCAGAAAGCAATTAATTTTATTTTAGACTTATGTTTTCAAAGGAGATCAATCATATTGTGATGTATTTATCCCTTTGTGATGATTATAGAAAGAATCCAGATGAGTAACTCAGGCAAATGTCCTTCTTTTGTATACTGGATATTTGTAGAGCTGAATCCAGCACTTGATGAGAAAATGAGTGGAGAAGATGTACATGGTAAGTCTTTTGGAGGCTGGATCAATTTTCAGACATTACTTTTGAAGCAAAGCATTGCTTCTAGTGGCTGCAAAGGTGTTTTATAAAGGAAGTCTGCTTTCTTTGCTGTTCAAATATAGAAAGTAGGTCACTGTTTAGGTCCAAAGGCCATTATTGCAGGAAGAATCTGTCTTTCAATGCTAAAAAAGAAAAAGCCATAAAAAAAAGGAAATATAAATTTCCTTTTATTTTCCATATTCACTAATCAAAACTGAGATATAAAAATAATATCTTGTTGACATTAAAGAGGGAGAAGAATGAGAACGACTGATGCCATGCCATTTTATGGCTGATCCATGCAGTTTACTTGAGATGTAGTTTTCTTTGTTATCTTTATTTGGTATTTGGGAAAAAAACAACACACACACAGACAATCTGTATAATGTCATATTTATTTAATGCATCTAGCAATTTGAGCTTTTGGCCAGAGAACTATAAAATTGATAAAAGCTCTCCAAAAAATTCCTAAAGATCTGGATAGTGAATGTTATTCAGCAAAGAACTCTATTTTAATTCCATTTTAAAAATTATGAAGTTTTGAAAAAAAAGTAAGAATTAAAGCCTATTTAGCAAACAAGTACTTGATGGATTGGTGGCATGACTTGAAGAAGCAACAGATTTTTGGTGAAAACAGATCACGATTCAGTAAACAAACAGCTCTTTCGTAGGTGTAGTGCTTCTGAGCAGGGCAGAGCAACTTCTTGATCTCGTGAAAGGAGATTCCTCCCTCCTTTTTTAATCAATTTGAAAAAGCAAGCTGCATTTTAAATTTATTAGTGATATTGAAGCACAGGGATGACAGAATGAAGGCCTCTTTCTCTCTCCGCTGGAATGGAAAGTGGCTTTTAATTGCATTTTTCCTGTTATTTTTAGAGACCTTGTTAATTTTTTCTCCACATTGGATCTACTGAGAAGAGAAATCCAGCAGACAATTGGCATACTTTAAAGAGTATCATAGATTTGATTGATAAAGGCCATGATGTGAAGAATTAATAAAGTGATAATCTGTTGGCATGTGTGGGAACAGAGTAAATGATCCTTAACCATTTGAAAACAAACAGCTAGAAGGAAGGGGGAGAAGACTGGAGTGTAACTTTTTGCTGCAAATTGATTGTAGTAGCCCTTAATCGGTAATGCAAGACAGCAAAACCTGGAGGAGGCCTTAGGTCTGTTTGAGTTGATGCTGTCAGACTCCCTTGAAGTCCCCATACGTGCGATGCCATGTTGCTTTCCTGGAGACAGTGCAGCACAGGTTTCTCCTGCTGTCCTCATATTACTGTGCATCACGACTTTGATTTTGGATCCTCTGGAGTTACATAAAGACCTGGGAGGCTGCCTTCAAAAATGACTTGTGGAAATAGAAAGCTGTGATGTAAAGATGTACAGTTTCATGGCATGAATGCTGTAAGTTTGTCTTCCTCAAAAGATTTTAACTTTATATGTCAGTACTGTTGGTCATTTCTCATTTTTAACACACTGTGAACAGTTTTTACCACTCATTGCCCTGCCCTGACTTTCACAGTGAGAGGGATCTGTGCCTGTCCAATAAAGAAGATGGGGAATAAACCACACCAAAAATACTGGGTTCATTATGTCAGAGACTGCAGTGGATGTCATGGCTCAGAAAAATGGCTCTAGTCACAGACACAAACAATTTAGTAATTATTGCATGCAAGTATAATGCTCAGCCTTCACTGGGAAGGGAGAATTAAAGGGCAGTAAATTTGGTGAATAAATCCAGGCATTGATATGTAATCTTGATGACTGTAGGCAAAATATGAGTGACGGACAACAATGGCACGACACTAGGAGGATTTCTTTCAAAATTAATCTTATTTCATCCATTCTTACCTAATTTGATATAGAACATTCTTGTCTGAGTAGTCAGAAGTATTTTGGAACTTGCGTTGCTCCTTTCTTATCCAAGAACTGGTTTTGTGAGAAGCCACAGCTTGCCAAGTGACTTGTATCTGATTGTTCCTTTCTTTGATTTTAGGCAAGAAAAATGAACAAAAATCTCTCAAGATACTTACATTTCAGGGAGATTAGATGCTCCCATCTAATAAATGATGAGCTCTAATTTGGCTGTGGTTGTTTAAATGATAAATTCTTTTCTTCTGGCTACAACTTACATATTGAAAATAAATTTTCTTCACTATTAACATAAAAATATAATAAATCATACTGAGGATCCTTCAGAAATCCTTTTAAATATCATTAAGTTTTATTTAGACAATCTCCTGTATCATTAATAATACCCACTATCAGAGTCTTAAAATGCCGATCACATATTAGTGCTGAGCCCAGTTAGCTCCCTCAGGGTAAATTCTTGACACATGTGGCTTGCCTTTGTATCACCTGAGCTGTACCGTGTGAATCTGCTGCCTCAAAAATTTCCCTTATCATCCCTTTGGATTGCTGCAGGGCTGTAGTGGAACCATACGGGAGCAGGGAGCCATAACTGGATTTTTGAAGATGTGTCTCTATTGTTTTGCCTTAAGCATATCTTGTCAAGGAAAGAAAAGAATCCACCCCAATATTTGATCTGTTAGACCATAATTTGTTTCTTTTTTTCATATAAGGCAGAGGGAATGCACCTGGGGATGTAAAACCAGGCTGGATTTCAGTCTTTTTGTTCCTTGAAGAAAATGCAAGGAATTTTGATGATGTTTGGAGAAAATTCAAAGTTTAAATGGCATCTCTTGATTTAAGATTACCTTAAAAGGCAGTAGCAGCCTACATGTAAAGCTCTTGAATGTGTTTTATTAATTGCAGAAGCAGCCTGTAAAAGGTGAGCCCTTTATTTGGGAAATCCCCCTTTTAACCTCCTGAGAGTCTTTGAAGAATTCTAACCTTTACTTGATCAGTTTGCTTCTTCTAGACTTAAAATACTTCCTTTCTCTCTGCTACTTATGTGCGTATTTACACTTATGTACGTGCCCAAAACCAGGTAGTGCTGGTGTTTCACACCTGTTCAGAAGGTGGTTGTGATAGGCACTCCTGATGCAGAAGTAAAGGGTTTGCCCCAAGTTCTTCTACAGAACAGAAACTATTTTTCATGTCTGCGATAGTGCTGAATGTGGTGGTGGGGAATAAAGTGGTCCTTCAGTTTTGCCCCATAACTCATCTTCAGCAGTTTGAGAAACCACAGCGAGGCATCAGTCACAGTGACACTTCAGTTAGTTGGAACATTTTACCCCACTTTCACATTTTGTATTTTCAGAGGAGTATAGCATAAAAACTGTGACTTGAAAACAGCTGTGAGATCAGTTCAGTGACAATATTGACTTCCCCCACCCCTAATATTTATTAAATTAGACAACGAAGCATTTCAAAGCAATTAGAAGCAATCCTGGGAAGCATGCCCAGGCCTTCAGTGCCCCAAAAGCAGCAGGTTTCATTAAGTTTGATCAAACCTCCTTACAGTTACATTGCAGCACACACATGCAGAACAGATCGAGCTTGCTACTGACACTTTGATTACACTCTGTAGGATTTATGTTTAGGAAAATCCTCAGACACTGTTTTGGCATATCTTATCTGTAGGGCACTGCAGAAATAAATCCTGTGAAATGTGATCAAATGTTAATAGAAAATCCTTTGTGGGAGACATCTCCAATAGTGAGTTTTTCTCTCCACCTCCTTCCCACTCCAAACGGCCGTTTATCTACACAGGCAGATCTATACCTGTCACTTGTAGCTGTGCTGCACTGTGTTTTGTGGAGACAGTGACATTCAGAGAACAGAGCCGGGTAGAGGTCTCCTAGACCCACGCCAGTCTCTGCTGTGAATCTGTTTAAACCTTCTGGCAAGGCCAAGGCTGAATCTCAAAACATTCCCCCAGGATGTAGCCTAGGAGAAAACTGCTCCACCAGGGCAAAAGAAACACAGAAAACAGACTCCAAGACGCTGGAAAGACTCTGGACAGGATGAGTCACCAACCAGGCTGCTTTCTTCACCTGTCCCAAAGTACGTAGGCATTGACGAACACAGAACATGTTTTGGCCACTGTTGGGTGTTTCCTTGATCCTGTTTATTTTTTCTCATAGCCTGTAGTTAAAGTAATTAAGTTTAATTAATGTGACGCTATGTGTTAAGTGGTACTGAATTCTGGTCCCATGCCAGGTGCATTAGGAACAGGGCCCAAATAGAGATGAAGGAGAACTTAACAGTATCTCAGCCTGGTGCTGGTCACGAGCTTCAGCTCAAGAAACCTTCAGACTCCTCCAGTCTATGTTTGGCTGCCTGCAGCCACAGAAAGGTGTCCCAGCCCACAGGTAATGGGAGCAGGAAGGTCCTCAAGCCATACACTACCCCTGGACACACTATCTGATGGAGCAAGAGGTAGCAGCATGCAGCTGGTGCCCTGCTCAGTGGAGAAACTGTCAACAAAGTTGTGTCATGGTGCCAAAAGAGCCACTGCCTAGACGGCAGTCTGGCGAAGGGGCCACAACATGCAGCGGGGTGTCCTGGCTTTGCACCATGGTTCAGGTTTCAAGTGCCTTTTCCCCAGCTCTAGAGACAGTTCCCAGTTGTAGGTCGGCTACGTACACGTGGAAGGGAAGGAGTCCTCCAGTCCCATGCCTTTCTCCCACATGGAACTACCCACCACAGCTCAGACTCGCTGCTCCTGGCTCTTTGCAGGCAGAGAAAGAGATGTTCATGGGGCAGGCTCCTGTTGGCTCTCAGGGAAGGATGGCAGGACAGGAGCAAGTGTCAGAAGACCAGTTGATCCAGGAAGCTGCCAGCTGGATCCTGATGGGAATGGGAACTTGATGACAGAACTATTGCATTGGTATAAACCTGACTTGCTGTATTAATGGATGTCCATATAGCATAAAGGAAATAGTACCTTCTAGTTAGCAGCTTTCCCAGTAGTAAAACAAGCATAGATCATGTGTAAGCTGCTATTTTATGTCTATCTTGCTTTTTCCTTAAGGGTGGATGTAGGAGGATGAAATGTAGGTTTTCTATTTAAAGCTATAGTAACTCAGATCCACATTCCAGTATCACATCTACGTAGACTTTTACTTTCAATGTTATTTTTTCTCCTTAGTAATCTCTCCATGAAAAAATATTGTCTTATAAGGAATTATGCAGAAAGAAGGTCATTGTGATAGATAGATTGAAATAAAATGGATAGGGCACACAGTCTGGAAATTCCTGGCAAACTCAGATCCCCATTACAATATGCAGCTTTTGAACGTAAACAAGAAAGTTTAGACGCTATAAGTTTTTCAATATTTTTCTTAATATTTTACTTCATTTAAGAAACACTAAACTGCTGGCAACTTCCAAACAGATGGTCAATAAACACCATTGTTATTCCTGCATTTCCAAAGCAGAACACGAAAAATGAGGTGCTTTATTCAGGTGGAACAATTTAAGCCATCTTTGCCCTGTATCTTTGATTCAGTTGTGTTTAGACTGACTCTCTGCTCAGTTCACACAGAGTGTGAGGATTGCTTCCCATGGCAGCATGACACTGAAATATTATTAGCTAATTAGACTGCTTTTCCCTTGTTTAAAGACATATGCTTTTGTTGTGCTGATGGAGAGGTTAGCAGCGTTTGCATAGATATCTGAGAAAAACACAAAGGGAAATGAACTTAAAATTTACATCTCGGTACACAGTTTTCTGCTTTATGTAATTTGGACCGGGCTGAGATTGTCTGCTCACAAGGGGCCTGGTACTGGGAATAGCAGGACTGTTATTATAGGCAGAATTCAAACACATTGGCAGAATCTGTGGGAAAGTTAGTCCATTTTAGTCCTGGTTCTATTGAATGGTGAAACATTCCTTGAGTAGTTAGTATGCTGGCCCTGGGCCTGAAAAAGTAACTAAAACCTTATTTTTTTCTTTATCTTTTATACTGAAAGCTGTCAAGAAGATAAATAAGACAGGTTACCTGCAGGAGACATTTACCCTTTCAATTACAAACTGGCATAGGTTATCAGCCTGGTTTCAAGCGAGGGACGCGGGAAAATATATGATGTATCTAATGGGTACATAACATCCTATGTAACACCTTTCTTGCAGGGTGTAATCCTCTGCAGCGTGGTTCTCCTTTCCAGACAAAACATCTGTTGCATTTGCATTAACTGGAGTTTAACCGCCTTTTTGTAAGATATTAACTCCAGGACTATGACATATAAACACAAGAGTTACTATCATCTTTCAAGAATGGGCAACTTTTTTTTTCCTCCTGTATGATGAACAACATATCATCATTTCTGACTTCAGAATGACTTTCTTTTAAAATGTTTGTCCTCACTTCTGGAAACTGAAAAAAGAATTAAAGAGCAATTATGCCTTCCCTCTTCAAACCATCCCTGCACTGTTTATTTTTTTAATTAAAAAATCTCAAGGATGCTAGAGTAACTCTAAGTAGTATCTATTTTGGTAACCAAAAGTCTGAAAAACATGTGCTTCTTTGCATCTGACTTCTCAAGGCTTATTAAATTGTGGCTAGGGGAAAAGACCTAATTTTCACTTTTTTAGGATAAGAGAAGAGTTCATTGGGTTAGAAATTATTTTACACTTTTTAAAATATATGCTTTGATATACAAATACACATTCTTCTAAAATAAAAGGTTAAAAAAGAGATTTAGGGTTTATATTGTCTAAAACATAAAAATTGGCATACTAGTCATCAGAAATGTCTTCTCCTCTTATGCATTTACAATATTTTTTTTCTTCCTTTATAAACTCACTTTTCACTTCATAAGCTTTCATTACTGACCCCACCTCAGAAGCAGGTGGGAATAGTGACACTAGGGATTCAGAGCCCAGAGCTAGGGGTGTTACAGCAATCAGTAGGCTAGAATTAGAATGAGACAAAATTAATCTTCAGTCAGTCTTCATCAGTGTCTCTCAAATTCTGAAATCTTCTAGTCCACCACATTGTTTTCCTCAAACTCAAGGTCTTTTCAGGCATGTGAGAAAAAACCCATTGATAAAGTTATCTTTTTGCTTAATTTTCCTTTAGTTTTGGCAATATAAAGGACCCTCTCCAGTAATTTTCATGCAGAGAAGGTTATTTGTGTGACACATACTCCTTGAAATGTGGCATTATAAAATTAAGGTGCAGTATCTTAAGCAGTTCACAAAAGAGAATTCTTATCCAGTGAAAAATTATGTTATTTCCTCCTTTTTTTAATCCTGAGTTAAAGCAAACCAAATGTCTTAAAGTCTTTGAGGAATGAAACATTAAAATGTTTTGACAGCATTTTATGATTATGTTGGCATATCAAAATATAAAATTATCAGCTATAGTAAATACTCATTTTACTATGTCACGTCAAAATACATGCCATAAAACCATCTGATGAAACTGAAAAAAAAAAAGTTTCAGCTGTATCTAAACAAAATATTTTGATGTTGTCAAATATTAAAAAAAAAAAGTTGAAAAGATTTTGACACTTGCAGAAAAATGCCTTAAAAATTAACACATTCATTAGAGACGTTTTTATTTTGACAGGAATTGAATTTTCTAAAACTCATCTGTCAAAATGTTTTCACCCTGCCTGAGTGATACCATATTTGCAGCCAAGCTTCTCTCTCAGGCTGAGCTTCCGCATTGAGTAGCACTGTGCCTCACTGTCTCACCTACCAGGGCAGGTTTGATCTGGAGCCAGTCTGGGCCAAAAGTCACATTTTTGTCAAATGATCTTATGCACATGACACAGTTTTTGTGCTAACGTTAGGGGTTTGGAGGGCAGAGAATACTGAACCTTGTCTAAAGCCTGTCAGAACAACATTATTACTACAGGAGGCTTTTTGACACAGTTCAACCCTGTGAAATTGCATTTTGGCGGGACCTCTCAGCACTTTGCATCTGAAGTGATTGTGTTTCTGATCTGGTACTAATAGCCATAAAGAGGGTTCTTGTGGAGCGGTGGCCAATGGCCAGTGCAAGCTGACATTCATTATGATGGGGAGAAGTTAAGTGGCCGTAGCTAACGTTGAAATGTCTCTTTGGAAAAGCAGTGCTTGAACAGATTTTGTACGGAACAGAAACCTTAAACTGTTTATACACTGTGGTTTAATAGATTCTTTTTTCCCAGAATCATTTAGGTTTGTTGCCTCAGATTTGGAAGACCAGAAAGAAAGAGGTTAACATTGTTTCCTATAAGAAGAAAAACATCTAGTTCCCCACCCGAGTGGTTGGAAGAGAGTGGAGCTTTGCACAGCTTTCTATGTACCCTCCCGCAGTTCCCAGTATGCCTACCTTTGCAGTCTCCTAAGGTCTCCAAAAGCTGTCAGCTAGACTTACACCCCGTTCCCTTTGCTTTTTCTCTCTCACTCGTCACTGAGGAAAGGCACTTAATTCATACCACACAACCATCTGACTGAAGCCCTGACCTGCAAAATGGGATATCCTGGAAGGTGGGCTAATGTGAGGCAACAGATGGGAAGGAATAAACACTTTTATTTTATGTTTAGCATGCACAAGCGCATGTGAGTTAGTTTATCTTGGCCAACGCTTTAGCTAAGCTCTTATCTCAAGACTGCATGGACATGAATGAGTGTGATAATTTTTCATCCTAGCATTGCATGCTTCAGGAGAATTTCAGTCATTCATAAAGAAATTGGGGCTTGCAGATGAGGGTGATTCAACATTAAGTACTTTTAAACTCTTTTCATTATAATTTGAATGATAATGCTGGCTATATACCATCCTAAGCCAACCATTTGTTGCCAGTATCTCAACTGTGTTAGTTCTGGAGCCCCATTCTTAGAAGTAATCATAGAAAAACAGTCTGCTAAGCACATGGGCCCTGCTCAGTTAGTACGGTATACAGCTAGCTGTTTAAAAGAGACAAGACATTTGGGCCAGGAAGAAAACCTAACATGGAGATGCCAGGTTCGTGAGGTGTTGCGTCTTCACTTTTGTGCCATATTTTTTTTTCCTTTTTCCTTATTGAATAGTCAGGCTGTTGGCAACTTTATGCCACCCTAATAAATGATATGTTAGGGAAAATTGGAGGGCTGTTATACCCTCACACCTGTATCCCAATCAGCTCAGAGCACTTTGGCTTTGATTTTCTTTTGTACATAACTTTTTTTCAGCTTTTCTGAAGTAACTCCTGATTTAAGTTGCTATAAGTAAGGTTATGCCCAGAAGGCATTGCATATGTTCTTATACTTTCATATTTTATGGTTAACAAAAGCTTTTGGCAAAACTTCATTTAAAAACTTGCCAATTTTGCTGCAGATAAACAGATATGGTTTTCCCACATAAAATACCTGAAGCATAGAGCAACTGCTGGAATCACATTATTTGTTTTCCAGAGTCACTAGATAGTTTTTAGGGTGACCATTATGATGAATTTGTTCCACTTAAAAATACATAAATAAACCTCTTGTTCTGTTTGGTTCATTCTCCTTTAGTGAATTCTGGATTTCATTTTAGTTTTATGGATGTGCGTGTCTCTCAGCATTTCATGACATTTCCCCTTGTCTGATTCTATAATTCTCTTTTCTTCTCCTAATGGTGGTACATGCTTGTGCAAGTTCTGCATTGCCTGCAAAGATTCCGCTGATGTTTGTATCATGCCTGGTCATGCTTGGAAGGTCCTAGGGTAATACAAAGTCTTTCAGGGATGGAGAAGAACCTTGCAGCATGACTTTTTCCTTGTGTACTATAAAATTGGTCTATACAGGAAGAATCACAGAATCACAGAATGGCAAGGAGGATGTAGGTGCATTACCCTCTCTTCTTTCACCCCCTTTGGTATACTTTGTTCTTGTGGTTTTAGTAATGAGGGGGACATTCATACTGGGCAGCAATTCCTGTAACCAGGACAGGTTCAGGTAAGGAACTGAAGCTCCTTGTTCTTTCCCAGCAAAAGCATGTGTCTAGTACAAACGTGCTTGCAGCCTTGTCTGTCAGGACTCCGTCCTGAGGAATCACCCCCTCTTTGTCTGAATGCAATTGGTTTTGCTGTGGTTTTCTGCATAATCGTGGGCAGATAATGAGCTGTGCCTGGTGACCTGAGGCGTTACTTGGCAGAAGGCTACTGTTTTACTAACTTGGAAAGGAAAGGAGGGAGCTTTCTCTCTCTTCTCTGGGATCTTGTACTTTGGGGTAGGTCTATGTACTTGTGTTAGTACTCATGTTCAGTGGGAAGTTTGCCTCCTCCAGGCCAGGTAAGAGTGGAGGGAGAATAGGCTGCCCTGCTGACGCTGAGACTGGTTCTGCAGTTTCAGGTCACTAACTCAAGGGTAGCTTACCTTCAGTGTCATGGTGACTGAAATCGTGCTGTGCCCTTTGGTAAGGAAGGACTACAAGAGAGTCCACCAGATGTGTCTATGCAACTTTTCTGATTTATTTTGACAGTAGAAGTAGTTATTGTTGTTGTCTTAGATGGCAGGTCCTACATCACTCCAAATGGCCATGGGAGGGGCACAGCCACTACAAAGGTAGCAAGAAGGCACAAAAGCTCTTGGCATCACCTTTTTTGAAGTGCTGATGTGTTTTAGACATGCTACACACTGCACACTCAACCACTGATGTTATTAACTTCCATGCTTGTCTCTCAATATCTTCAACATAGTCTAGACTTAATACATAAGTAGTAAGGTAACTTTCTTGCCTGCCAAAAACCAATCTCAGATAGGATTTCAAAAGTGAATCTTTGGCCTTTGTGGCTCATATCTCAGCATCAGTAAATGTATAGCAACTGAAACTAACACAGCTCTCCTAAAGGGATGTGAGAAATGAGTCCTGTTCATACTCCCAGAGCATATTTTCTCCCAACGTCAATAGGATTAAAACAAAAGTAAAATCTTCAGCAACGAAAGCAAGCATATTACACCTTCAATGTAAATAGAAAGCGGATCCTCTGAGTAAGAAAATGTAATCACTTATCTGAGCATAATGGCAATGCTAAAAGACCTAAGAGCAGTTCTCAGGGCAACACTTAAAGTTAACATAATAAATGTGTAGTATATGTGTATTGCTGTACCTTCCAAGCTTGGTCAGTTGGTTATTTATTGCATATACACGTTGAAAATAACACTATGGATACTGTGCCAGACTTCCTAACACCAGGATATAAGATTGTTTTCCTGAAGACAACTGCACCATACATAAAACTTTTCCCACTGATATAGCGGATGGTTTTTTTGTGGCTCCCTGCTGTCATTGAGATAACCAAGTAGTTAATTTAATAAATCAGATGGGAAACCAGTGGGAAATGGAGGTTAAAGTGCAAAAAGGAGAATCTACAGGGAGCAGACACTGTATATCCATATTTAGCTGACAGTGTGGGCAGGTTGGGTTTAATTTTGTTTCTGGATCAACCATTCACACCTTCTGAAGGCAAATTAATCTTTTCAGTCTTAACCAAGCCTGAACAAGCATCCTTTTTACCTCTTTAAATATATTTAAAAAGTTTAGGCTGAGTGTTAATAAAGGCTCCCAGCACTTTACTTTCTAAAACCCTGTTTCATGCAATAACTGCTCATTTTTGCTGGTGGTCACTGGGATACCTTATAATTAAAATCAATAGGAGAGTCTGCCTAGGCAAGAGGGCCTTTAGTAATCCCCAAATCACAACATCTGCGTGTGTTTGTTAAAGCTGTGTGTGAGACTGACTGGAGAGCATGGCCCAGATTTCAATTTTTTGAAAAGAGTAGCAAAATTCATATATGATGTTAGTGGGAGGAAGCTCTTCTCTAATGCCAGGAACACATGAGAAAACCACATCATCACAATAGAATTATAGCTGGAAACAGAGATGAGAAACAAACATAATGAAAGGCAATTGCTTACATGTGTGTTTATGTTGTTTGTATGCTTATGCAAATGAAAGCACATGTTTTGTCATACATTTTCTGCTTTTGCCAGCTGTTTTTTTCCTTAGATGATTCAATCTGGTTTTTTTTATAAAGTGGGTTTGCTCAAGAGAGTCCTAAACCATTACAATATTAATAATTATCATCTCATAATGCTAGAAATTCCTGCAGTTATAAGATTTTCCCTGTTTAATAAGTGTGCAGTAGGTCTCATACAGACATGATTGTGACACCATGGTGGCATAGCTGTGGCGCTGAGATGGAAGTCAGGACAGCAGTGTCCCAGCCTGACTAAATGCATATCGGAACACATCTTCATGTACCTGAAATTCTGTTTTCCAAAGGGCTTTGGCAACAAATGCTTTGCAAGATCTCAACATTTATTCGATAAATTGCTTGTAACAACTTTTTTTTTGTGTAGAGAATGGAAACTGATAGCAGGAATTTGGAGGAGGTAAAACATGTCTTTTCAGACTTACTTTCACTGTAATTTCTTTTCAACTGATTTCGCCTTTTAAGATGTATATAGCTACTCTGTAGGAAAACAGCCGCTGTAGGAGTGATGCCAACAGTTTTCAACTATGCAGTTAAATCAAAGTAACATTGGGAAGTCTGTGATTGGTACATTTCAGCCTGAACTGTATTTAACAACCCCTGAAAAAAGAGATTTATTTCTCACTAGCTCGTAAACGATAGCCTTTCCCAAATCTCATTGCAGAAAAATAAAACACGCTCCCAAAGGACTTTGAAGAAATTAGAATAGTGACCAAAGAGGTTTAGAAAGATTTCTGTTGCCTGGGACAAAACAACAAACCCTTGGGCAATCTTAAAGGGGGACTCAGAAGAGCACCCTCTTGATATCTGTTATTAAAAAAATGGGAAAAACAATTCTCTCTTCCTGAAGGCAAACAAACCTCAGAAACATCAGGAGAGTCTGTTAGCAAGACTATAAAAATTTCAATAAAAACTGTGTAGGATGAGGGAATGAATGACTGTTTAAAGAACTGTCTAACTTTACAAATTGATGCATCTGATTGTAACACAGATGGAAATAAATCTCAGGGTGGGTTTTTTTTTTATCATGAAGCACGACTTCAGGGAATAGAGACATGGAAAACAGATCAGCTCAAAGGACAGAAATGATCTTTTTGAAGATTCTTCTGCTGCCAAGTGAGGAAGAAAAAAGAGAAGAGAAAATGGGGACTGTGCTGAGAGGTGGTATCTTTGGGAGAAGAAAGCTCTGATTGCTTATGATACTACAGTGCCAGTTGGTTACTTTAAATGATTACCAGCCTCCATGACACAACATTTGGCAGGATTTATCAAGTTGCCTGTGAACTAGTTGGGAGATAGGTGGGAGAGTCTTCACTGAACCTAAATATTGGTATGGAATTTCAATTTATAAAACATGACAAATAGAAGAGATTAACAGTAGTAACTTTAAAATATGAGTTGCTACATAAATAATTGGAAGCAAAGAAGTTAAATTATAACTGGCAAGGGAACATGTGGTAGCAGTCTTACCAAATGGTGCACCAATCCTTTTGAGAGTGCTATTCATCCAAGGGATATCCCTGCAAGAAACAGACATGCAATAAGATATATCAAAAGCGAAGACAGTGGAAACTCATAGATTTTCATAGTGTTTCCCCACATCCAAAATAAATTATTTATTTTCTCCTAAAACCCTAATCTTTTTCCATTGAAAATACCAGTTCTCACAGATACGCATTTTTCCACAAGAGTTTTGTTTTCATTTGAAGATATTGTTTGTGGATGAAGATGATGTATCATGCCAAAGAGCAACAATTAAACAGGCACCAGCGTATGTTCTCTGTCATCTCTTTTCATTTCTTCTTTCCTTGACTCATTTCAGCTGATACTCCCATATAGATCCTTCAAACTCTATTGCATTCACTCTGTCACTGGTTCCAGCTCTCCCATAATAAATCCCAAACGCCAGTGGGCAGCAACCCCCCCCTGTCTACAGGGTGGTCCTGCAGTGCTGGACTCCTGGTACTGGTCATCCCTGCTCTGGACCATGGGTCTGAGGCTGAGGAGAGCCCTGGGACGAGCCGGGCCAGGGGCTTCATTTCCCAGTCTGGGTTATTTGGTTTCCCCTGCCTTCTGCTGTGCTTCAGGGCTCCTTCACATGTGCATCTGGAGGTGAACCCTTTATCACACAGCCTAACTGGCATATGTATTATAATAGACTGCAGTGAGCACACAGCTAACTGAAAAGTTAAAACAGCAACGGTGAAAAAAAATTTTAATTTGTCAAAATATTTTATTCCACAAAGAAATCACACTCAGTGTTGCTAGTTAGCTCTGGGTTAAGCCAGTTTTCTGTTTTTTCAATGACAAATACTGTGTTCCTCATCATAGTCTGGTTCTGTTGGTTGGAAAGCAACTGAAGAACCATAGGTAAACAATTTGAAATTGATTTGTAGCAGGTGTCTTGGTGTTTATTTAATAGATATAATGGCATTGGTTGAGGGTGCATAATGAAATTTAGAAAACAGTAGTTACAAGTGGAAATTTGAAAACAAATACCTTTGGGGAAAAAAGTTATATCTGTTCAGTCATAATTAAGAAGGTATTTAGAAAGTAGCCTAAATTACTGAAGAAAGCTCTAAAGATTAATTGCAAAGCTTTCTTTTGAGATTATTAAAAGGGGTCAAATAAAAGGAAAGCAAGGCTACAAATATAACATACCTTGGGGAATGAAAGTATATAGTTCTCCCTTATCTATACATGAAAACCTGCAATCACTGCTGAAGAATTACACATTACCAGACACAAGTTAGCAAGAAGGACAAAACTCAATCTTTTTTTTTTTAGCAGGGGGAAAGACAACCTTGTGGGGTCTTTCTCTCTATATTTTTTACATTTTTATACCTGGAACCAATGAAGTTATTCTTGAGGTCTGGAAGAATGCACAATGATTTGGGAAGATACACTCCCTATAAATAGAAGTCTTATTCATGGGACATTTTTTCCCCACAGTGGGAATGGTCCTTTATGACTAAATACAGGACAAGCCGACAGCTACCGTCCCTGCCCTTGGCAGGGGGGCTGGACTAGATGATCTCTACAGGTCATTTCTAACCCAAGCCATTCTGTGATTCTGTGATTATTATCTTGGAAATGAAATATGAAAGGCTTGTGAAGGTCAGGGGCTACTGTGTGCAAAGTTGCACACCATAGAAGATTAACTTCTGTAGACTTCTTTGAACAATAGATATGTTGGTAATATGGCATCATCTGTAACTGAGAATAGATTTAAGTTATAACAGAATGAAGAAAATGCTGTGAGTGCTAAGTAGATCTTATTTTTATCATTTAAAATTGATTTTATAAAATATTCACCCAAGATAATTAGTGCATGTGCTAGAATCTTACAAGAGTCTGTACTCATGGTCCTTTTTTCCAGGCAATTTTGAGCATTCAGAAAAAATCCATGACAGTGTTAAAAGTTTGTAATGCTATTTTGAACTGCACCTGTATCTGGATCTTATGATTCACTTATCTATGCTGCACAATAATATTACAACAATCTTTCATTCATTCATTGAACAGCTTTGACAGATTGAAAAGAAAGTGGGGGGTGGGGAAATTGTTTTACCTTACCTAAATAATTTTAAGTGTCTTTGATATTTTCAGAAATAAAAAAGATGTAGAATGAAATTGCATTAAACAATGTGTCAGTTTTTCAGAAGAATGCTTAAGTTCTCAAGAAAATGACCCAGCTTGGCTTTTAGAACAAAGAAATTTTTTTTTTTTTTTTGGGGGGTGGGGTGGGGTGGGTAAGGGGAAAGTGTTCCCATTCAGCCAGGGAGAAGGAAGCAAAAGCTTAATTGTCTTAAAAAAACCCAGACACTGTGAACTGTATTATTTATTGTTGCTTTTCATCTAGATTTCTGTGTAGAGTTTTCTTTCTATGCAAATATTAATGAGAATATAGAAGCAAATAAAACAAATGGTTTGAAGACTTCATACAGAGATGTAATTAGGAGGCCTGAAGTAGTATTTCCACCTTTCTACTGCTACTTGTCCTTTACATATATTGCAAATTGGTATGTCCTTATGTATGAGTAGTATGTATGAATGTGTACACATTCATATGTGCATTTGTGTGCTCATGCAATTAACATCATACAATCATGCACAGACCAAGGAGAGTACTTGGCAAACCTCCAATCTGGCATTTCATAATTTCACGTACTCTGCTTTGCAAAAAAATAACCTTGGACCATAGTTCTTTGGTATGTCATGATGATGACTCTCATTTGTCTTCATATGCTCTCATGTGGTTGGAAACTGAAGCAGAATTACTTACTTATCACTTGATTTCAGTCTTGGTTGTTGGCTGTAGGACATGTTTGGTTTTTTATACACTGCTGAACGTGTATATTCTATTCTGGGGAGATGCTGGCACCGGGCTGAGATATGACTAACTAAAGGGTCACGTAGAATGTTTTCATAAATAACATTCATTTGATGCTGAATGTGCCTTTACTCCCACTTAACATATTTCAACTCACAGTAAAAATCCATTCTTCTTGTCAAGGGTCTTCATTCAATTTCCCATGTCTAGGGTCACAATTGGACACCCTCGACTGTACTGTAACATTACCATGGAAATGATATAGTTGATAACAGTGCTACTATTGATTGAGTAAGAAGTGAACAAGGGGCTTTGCGAGCTAACTTTGAAATGAGTGCTCAACTTGTCTGCCTTTATCATGATAGTCACCTCTAGTGAAACACTGAGCAAGCTTTAAGAACCTGAAGAAACTGAATTGTGATACTGTGAGATCAAATTTTCCGGTTTTGCAATGAAATTGGCACTTCTTGTTGAAGTCCTTCATTTTCTACTCTCACTATGTTTTCTGTTTCTTTAGCTCCCCAAAAATACCTTCTCAGACAGAAATGTGTCTTTAGATTTCTTTTGTGTCCTATTCTCCCTCTAATTGTTGTTTTATTCTCAGACTTTTTTCAGAAGCCTTCAGCTTTCTTAAAAAGGAAGGTATTTCTGGACTGTTTCTTACTCTTAATGAAAACGAAATATTTTTTAATTTCATGATTCATTTTCCAATGGACTTTTGTTTACTGTCATCTTACTTTATTTCCTTAATCTTCCATGTTTGCTTAAAAGTTTTATCTGCATCATCAGATCTTAGCAGTGTGGATTTTAATGTTTTTCCTTTGGTAGGAATCACTGCTCCTTCATATGATGGGGATGTGTGAGAAGAACTTCCAGTCTTGTGTGGAAATGGTTTATTTTTGTGTTCAGGATAGATAATCTCCTCGGTAGCTATGTAGACAGGCAAGCATGATCTATCTCCTAGCACAGTTATTTTCTGGAGGAGGTACATGTAAACTCTATTCCAACATCAGACTATTTCGATGGTATAACTGTGCTTACATTTACCTTACCATATGTGAAAATTGACAATGTAAACAATGAGTTAATTTGTGAATGGAGAATAAACAGCACTTTAAAACCTATTAATATACTCTGTTTCTTCCATAACTTATGAATACTGCAGTAATCAAATGCATCACTGGGGAAAGAAGCACTAAAATTCTTGAAATCTTTGAACTACTCTTCTTCATCTCTTTTGTTAAATGTAGCTGTCTTTATCTAGTGTGAGCACAAAGCATAAATCTGTAATATACTCCGTAAAATAACTATTTCTAATTTTTATCCTCTATTTTTCATTTTTGTAGGGATCCAGTCAGTGAAGTCACTTCAAGCAACTATGAGCTGTCATATCTCAGCAGCCTTGAGCTCAGTGAGCTCCTACCTGGTCGCCCTCATCTAGTGCTGTGATATGCCAGGTGAACCCGTATTTTCCTAGACTCTATGTCCATATAACACCAGCCTTGGGCAAACAAGGGCCCTGAAAACCCAAACTGTAATTTCATTTAGAGAAGAATTTGAACTACATTGTTAAATAATTAAATTATTTTCTATGATACAAATGCATATTTTATTCTGATGGCTGAAAAAAGGGACCATATAAAACTGCAAGTCTAGCTTGCTGTTGGTTACAGAAATGGCCCTGACCCTCCAAACTCAGCTCTCTTTTTCTGCCCATAAATTATATTGAGCTGAAAGAGGAGCCAATTCCTGGATTTAGTTCAAAGACAATAAACAATTTAAAAGTGCCAAATCTCATCTTCTTTTTTGGGGGGTATCATTGTAAAACTTACTCAGTCTGAGTAGCCCAGATAGCCCAATCTTCCCTTTTTTTTTTTTTAAAACCCCAACAAAACAGACACTGGAGAAGGGTTTTATCACTCTTCATTTCACACAATTCATGTTAGCATAAATTTTCTAAATTATCAGTGACATGGTTAATCTGAGCTACCTGTGAATAAGATTATCCAGACAAAAAGAGATCTACTAATTTAATTTAAGGTGTCATTGGTTTTCATGCTCTTCTGCTGAAAAGAACAAAATATAAAATCTATGTATTGTTACAATGTACATTGTAGGACAACTGAAGATAATTATTTAGAAATCTGCACAGACATATAGAAGCGATGCCAAATGATTATTTTGTATTTTGTTTTTGTAGCTGGTAAAAGAGCAGTTGGTAGTCTGCAGTATACCAGTGGTCATAGGTCTCCCCGGTAAAGCATGCTGTTATTGTACCAGGTTCCACCAGTGCTTTTTGTGCTGCAGGATGTTAATTTGTCTTCTTTCTAGAGTTAACTTCTTTCTGGATCCTTAACTGTTTTCTTGATATTGTGGGCCTAATACCACTCAACAGAAGGTTTGCTTTAAACTTGTCCTCTCAAATTAACTAGCCTTAAAAGTTACTTTGTATAAAGTTACCTGAAATATGCATTAGAAACCTCAATCAGAATAGCTGAGCCAGCTAAAATTGTTTAATGCTGCATATCTGACAATCACCCAAGACCTTTTCTTACCACTGTACCAGCAAAGGCACAAAACCATCACAAATGGTGCCTGCTTATTAATACATGTATATAAAAGTTGATTAAAAACAATTTATAAACATGTTAATTTGAGGAAAAAGATGAGTGTTATAATGTAATATGCTGAACCCTAATATGAAAGAAGACTTCTATTTTGTTTCATCTGCAGCTAATATGATGAGTATGGGTAGATAAAACAGGCCTGGGCAAATGTAATTTAGTAACTGGTAGAGAATGTTTAGTTATTCCACATGTGCCTAGTAAGCATGTCAACAAGAAATAAAAAGACTATCTATAGCCTTGCTTTATGAGCAAGACCGAGTGTCTGGTTACTGAGCATCACTTGCTGGGACTGCTTCCACCGGCTGAGGACTCCCGACCTGGCAGAGGAGGGAGAGGGCAGTGTCCGTCGTAGCCTGGCACCCCTGCAGACTGTCCCTTTGCATCCGCCTTTGCGAGGCCTGACGCAGGTCTCAGATGGTGGTCAGATGGCAGCATAGTGTATACTTAATATACTGCTCTAATTCTTTTAACTGGGTTAAAACCAAAATAAAATAAAACAGAAGGGGGTGGTGAAAGAATGGTTCCTATGCAGGCCATACAGCAGGCATCACAGACCCTGCTGTTTAAAACGCCATGTGTTTATTGAGTGTGCAAGGATGCCAAGCTGATTGGGACTGACACGGTATTTACAGACTATGAAATGGAAATGCCTGAAGCTGGAGGCTAGCTCCACACAGAAGTTTATTTCATGCAGTTTATGTGAATTGCTGAATATTACTACCCAAAAAAACAAGTGTGGACATTTCTACTGGTTTATGTTCTGTTTGGGAAATTATAGCATACACCCACGAGATTTTCTTTGCTCAAAACCTTCCTGGGCAAATGGTTTTCTCAGCTGGGGAATGAGGTTTTAGAAGGAAAACATTGCAACTGAAATAGCTCCCAAGTATTTGTGTGGAATGAGAGTACTTTATAACTGATGCATTTAGCATTTCATCAGAAGCTTGTAAAGTCAGATTTGGCGGGCAAAACCACGGTTTGATAACCTCAAGCTCATTCTATTTTGGGTGTGCTGGTAGTAAGTGAATGCACCAAAGGTATGAGAACCGTTACAGTGTATGATATGATGTACTGGATAGTGTTCTCATCACTAAAACAGGGTCGACTTTCCTTTTCTGTAGTATGAATTTAATATCCATTTAAATTGTTTGACTAGAACTGAGTTAATTCTCATTCACCCTCATGCAAATCAGAAGAGAATAAGGCCCTAACTGGAATCAGGGAACTGCTTTGGGTAGTGTTGTGTTGTGCCCTTTGGATGAACAAAGACTTTTTGGGTAAGAGCAGCCTGAGACGCTGTGTGGGTAATTCCTACCAGGAGCCAGGACTTTGCTCCTGTGGGGAGAGACAACGAAAAAACAGAGGTGATCTCAAGGCTGGCATTTTTGACTGTCTGTGGCAGCCAGGACAGAGGGGAGAAAAAGGACATCTTAAGTAGTAGTGGTGTTTGTGGCAGCTGGAGGCATGGGATGGGTAGGGACCTGAAACAAAAAAGCACATTGTGGCAGATGTAAAGAGGAAATGGCTCCTGAGAGGGTTTGGGTCTTCAGAGGTGAAGGTGGGTCCCTGAGAAGAAAAGTGACATCTCTGTAATGGGAAAGACAGGGTGGTGGGAGACAGAAGGAGGCATAGAGGTGGTAGATCTGAGCTGGAAAGCAACAAAGGAAGGATATTAAGATAGGGAAGTAAGGATTTGGAGGCTTGGGAAAAGGGAGTTAAGGGGACTGGAACTCCAGGGTCTGGAGCCTACATTTTCAAAGGGACTGGGAGAAAAAATGTCCAGGAGTTTGCACTGAGGTGAATTTGAAGCATCCTCAAAAAGCCCAGGTGGCTTTGGCTGGGACCTCAATTTAGAGATGATGATTCACACTTTACCATTACCCTCACAGGACCTTTTCTCCTTATCCTCAGTTCTCTTGCACACAACCTCCCTTTTAATGTGGGAAATATGAAGGTCCTAAACTGAGAAAGTATCTGCATGGCTGGCACCAGTTTAGTTATCAACACTTCCATGGATGCCTTAAAGTGTGGGAGTTCCAGGATAAACTGAACATAGCTCTTCTCAAGGATGCAGCAGAGGTAGCACCGAGGAATGACCAGAGAGCATTGTGAAGAAGAGATACAAATGGTTTAGGAGAAAGGCATGTAAACTAGTAGATAAGCACAGGCTGGAATCCATGCCCAAGGGTACCTTGCTGGCTTGGTAAAAGCTCCTTTTGGTGGCCCACTCAGATAATTACAATTCACTAGCTGGCAACTTGGTGTTACCAGGTATGCCTCTTTTATTTTACTTTGATGGACAAATAATTTTTTATTCTTTTATTGAGTTTGAGAAGCCTGGGGACACAAATACCAAGCCCACAGACCTACATAAAATCTAAAAAGGAAAGGCCAGGTGCCATTTGGGATAGGAAAAATCCTCTTGGAGAAGTCAAGGGAAGACAGGAGTACTGAAGCATGTGTACGCATGGAAAACACATATCATTCTGCATTATGACAACTCTATTTTTATGTCTGCTGTAGCAGAACTAAATTTGAAACTTCTATTCCACAGGAAACTTGCGTATTTTAACATTTGTTTTTTTCCTCAAATCAGGGCAAAAAAATATAGTGCAAATTCCAGAAAAATCTATATCCAGAAACATTTTGACATTCCTTAAGTTGAAGCATTATCTCTCATCTTATTAAAGTAATCAGAGATACTTTATTTTTTTCTTTGAAGTATTATCTCTCATCTTATTAAAGTAATCAGAGATACTTTATTTTTTTTCTTTCTTTTCAAAATTAAGCTACATTTTCCCACAGTGACACATCACCTCGCAGGGGCCAGACCTTGAAAGTCCTGAATAGTGCTCCTGTGCGCTAACATGCCCGATGTTGGAGTTGAGTGCCATATCCGTGCAGACACCACAGGTACCACTTTGTGTTGTGCTATGGGAGACGTTAGTCCTGTGTGAAGCCTGACCTGTAGAAGCAGACTCCAGGCTTTCTTCTTACAAAGTGGTATGTGGATGGTGATTTTTAAACAACATTCCTGGATCACTTTAAGTAAAAAGGGATATCAGATAAAGACCTGAAAAAAATGTCTCATTAGTTTTTCAGTGGAAAATCTTGGCCCATCTGGCTGATTTTTTTTAAGGGATCATTCTCCTCATCTTTGCAGAAACAAAGACTGTGGATGTGAAAGCTCTGAGCAAGCCCCTTCTCTCTCAGCTGCCCTGTTTGTGAGCAAGCACCAAGCCACCATCACCCTAAGCCTTCACAGCAGCAGCCCCTCTGCATGTGGGTAGCTCCTCCAGGGGAAGAGCTCCTTGGCTCCTGGATCGCTTTCTCCCTTTAATTTTTTGCTCCTACCTTGATGGTACCATGTCGAAAGACCCCCTCTAATTTCAAAGGCAATTCCTCTGCCTTTTTGAGGCCTTTGTTAGCAGCTTACTCAGATGCTGAAGAGATTTCTTTTTGGCATACACACACATGCGTGTTCTCTGGGCTATGCACTGCACATGCGTGAAGAATAGACATGACGTAGGAGGATGTTGTGTGGACTTTGTGGCTATGGATGAACACACTTACGGTGTAGCTTGGGTAAAAGGTATACTTAAGATTTCATAGGCAGCTTACACTGTCATACGTGGATGCAGAAGACATAGTGAGGTTTTGTAACATATTTCCATAGGTTTGTAAACATGGCCAATGTTGTACTACCTGCTGTGGGATGGTACTCACCATAGCTGCTTATACATTTTATTCATAGCTGCTTACACAGTTTTTAACTCCATTTGAGGTCAAGTCCTTAGATAGTGTAAAGTGATCTTGTCATATTTAAATTAATGGAGCTATGCTAATTTATACTGACTAGGAGCTGGCCTGCTTACAATTTTGGTTGTTAATTGCTAAGACAATTGCCAATGTTCCTATTTATGAAAAGTCCTGACAATAAGATCCATTCTTTTGTATTTGGAGTTCATGTTGTGTTTGATTAGATTTAAATTAATTAGACAGAAGCTGATTGTATAGACATGCTTGCTGTTAGTATTCTAATTAACAAAACCAGCTCTCCTCTGACAATGTATCTTTCTACCTCCCCCAAGGAAAGCTAATTTGACAAAGTCTCCTGATTATTTTTCCTGTCCAAAACCATGTAAAACTTTGGGATAGGCAAATAAGCAAATAATTTGGCTGGAAAAGCACTTTTGTGATTGTCTGGGCAAGAGCAAGACTAGCTGCATACTTCTATGGTAAAGTTGTATTATATTTAGCTCTGGATATACTATTTGTTAGAAAACACTTGTCCTGAAAAAGTGTCAGTGTCTGGCATTGCTTTCCAGAATGGTCTATACTTTGATTTTAATGTTTTAAATGAAGATGTATATATTCTGGCTTCTAGTGAAATGGACTGGCAGTTGATGATGGCCACAGCTGGGGAGTGAATTAACTATAGAACAATCTCGATTCATGCTTTTGAGAAATAGTCCAGACAATCGTTACCTAAAATAAGATCATTCTGAAAAGGAGTAGCTTCTGGCTCCCAGTTAGGACAAGTTTGCTCAAATATTGTCAAGGCTGAATCACTTATATAATGAAAGTATTTCTGCAGTTGTTCGATGTTAAAAATATCATATGTGCAGCATATACTTCTATTAAAACATCAGAGGAAATATAATTTTAAAGTAGGGGGGCTGAAACCTCATGAGACTTTTCTCTAGCAACATTTCCAGCTTTACAAGATGTCTTTCATGACATGTGATTATCATAGCATGTGCATCCCATTTCTTATAGTCTGAAACGCTGGAATAAGCGCGAACACTTTTCATTACTTAAATGGATCTAAACCAAATGTTTTGAGGTTTGTCCACCCTATTTCATTACAAAGCAATTGGACATTTCCAACTGAAAATGGTTTTATGGTTTACCATGTTCTACTGGTAAAACTTTGACGAGAGTGGACTGGTTGCACCATCATTTAGCAGAATTTAGGCAGCTAGGTGTTTTAGGTGCCTTGAAACTAGTCTTTTTATCAGTAACTTTAATGGATTTCTTCCAGTGTAGATTAATCTGGTCTACTGCACAATGTCAATAAATTTCATTAGTTTAATATTAACTTTAGTAACCACCCACTGTATCTGAGCAAAGGTGATACCATAAACTGACAAAGAATGACTCAGGATAGCTACAAGTACTTGAGAAATATCTTCAGATCTTTGAACAATTGGACAAGTAATCCACATTCTTTAAAAATGCTTGAAGTTTGTTGGCATGTAAACTGCTTAGCTGAATGGATAGATGAAAAAGAATGAAATATTGTGCAATCACTTTGGGCAATTTCTTTCTCCTTATTCCGGGAATGGTCTGGTTAATTAGCATGCTTTAAACACTACATTTGGCTGTCTGATATGCACAGCTGTACACTTTGTGCTCTGCTGGTGATCCAGCTACACAACATGCCACACTCCAGCTGCTTTCCTTATACTGCTAGAAGCAGTATTTTTACTGCTATATTCAGGAGGTAGGTTTCTTTTTCTTCTGTTTTTTTTTTTCCTTTATACTTTTATTCTTGTTTTTTTTTTCCTTTTTTTCTTAACTTCTTTATAATTCACAAGTCTGGAACTTGAATCATTACATTTTAACACAAAGTTATTTTACCTCAAGTAAGTTTTCCAGAGATGATTCCCTGTAAACTGTAAGATACAGAAGACCCTCTTTTTTTCCTTTTTTTCTTAACTTCTTTATAATTCACAAGTCTGGAACTTGAATCATTACATTTTAACACAAAGTTATTTTACCTCAAGTAAGTTTTCCAGAGATGATTCCCTGTAAACTGTAAGATACAGAAGACCCTCATGAAAAAATAACATTGACAGCAAATCCTAGCTATAGGTAAAATTGTACGTCAAAGAAGATCCATTGGTACAATTACATAGAATTTAAACAAACTATTTTCATTCAGCCAGGTTTCTGTCATTGCTCAGCTTTTGAACAGTTGAGACTTCTGAAGTGATCTCTAAGACAAAATGTACCCAGTGTGTCCCAGCTCTGAGAGGGTGTAATAGATGCACATTTTTAATTGCAGAATCTCAAGTATCTGCTGGGAATACCTTCTCTAAGATTAGAGACTAGATCTAACTATAGCAATATTGTGTATCAAATCCAACTTCACATATGTTTTGTGGTCCTCAGAAGGGAGTCTTTTCCTGAGTGTCCTCTCCAGGGCAGCAGATGACTGTTATCTATGACATTTACTCAACTAAGGTTTTTTCTGTTACAGAGATAGAATTTTCAAGCCACACACGAAGGGGCAGAAGAAGGGAAACACTACAACAATAAGGTGCAAGGCTAAATTCAGCAGTCTTCAGGCTGATGGTTACCTTCCTGTAAAGAAATCTGACTAATAATTTATGATCTTTGCCATAAAATTGTTATAACACTTCTATGAGCATACTGGCAGTGTTATTAATCAAACTGTTTATATATGGAAAGCCTTTATCCATGATACATTTGTTTTCTTCTAAAAAACGTCAGCTTTCTTTTGACTGCAGTTTCTGGTACCCTGAAGTAACACCTACTCATTTTTCTTTTTTTCTTCTTCCAAAGAAGAAACAATTATTACAAAATCTATGACTGTAAGATTAAGGTTCATATTTTATTCAAACTGTTTAGGGCAGTAAAGTCACATTCTGTACAGAAAAAGACCCCACAGTGCTATCAGAGGTAGAAGAAGTTATGAAAATTTCCATCATCTTAAATAGGGTAAAATTTCTTATGAAACATTTATGCAATTAGGCAGCTGATAGTGGATTCCCAAGAAACATCAGCCATATTGAGCAAGGACTATTTTGTGGAAAACAGTACCTTTGAATCTTGTGCACGTAGGAGTACTGCTTTTAGTGCAATTTTTTGTTATTATGAAATAGTATTGCCATGCTGGATCATAATGACAGCTTATAGAAAGCCTTTAGCTGGATTTAAACAATATTTAAAGGGCTCAAGATGCCCCCCCTGTATGGCTCATTGCCTGGGCGCGCCCGGGTGCCAGTCAGGTATAGGGAGAAGTTGCAGTGGATTCCTGAGCTGGCTAGGGTCCCGTGGCCCTGGGGCAGCATGAGGCTGGGGAGAGCGGGGGAAGCCAGCAGGGCAGCTGGAGCCAGCTCGGCCAGGGCCTTGGGCATGGAGAGCACCCTGTCCTGGTGCTGCAGTGGCTGCCCAGAGCAGAGAGATGATTGTTAAACAAAAGCAGGGGTATGGATAAACCACCCAGCGTGGCCTCGGGAGGAAACTCCAAGGACTCTGTGGGGTGGGGCAGGACCAGCTGACATGGAGTCCTGGAAAGAAAAAAGAGCTTGACTGGTGTCTGCTCAGCTTTAGTTCAAGAAAACGTGTTTTTGCTTATAATCTAGAGTGATAAAACTGTGGAGAAGAAAGGTTGAACTGGTTTTACCTCTTGCTACTAAGAGGAAAGATTTTAGTATAGTTATAAATGTCAATGCTCGGGGCCAAGCAATAACTTACTATATCATCATAGCCAAGGGGCATTTAGAAAATTTGTGAGGGTAGCTTGGGACTCAGCCATACGTATATGCATCAGCTCACATATAAATTCAGTCTTTCCTTAGACTTCCTTAATAACAATTTATTTAGACTTCAAACTGAAGGTATGAGATTTATGACTTTCAAGCACTGGTTACCTAGAGCACATAGCAGCATGCATGCTTCCCTATGCTAGTGGAACATAGCTTTTCCATCCTCTTGCTGTGCCCATTCAGATTTTGGCTCCCCCGGAGACAGCACTGCAGCTGGTTCCTGCTATAAGGGTGGATGCTGGCACGTGAGGACCAGCTTGCTAGGCACTAAAATGAGAACCACAGCTCATTTCTCTATGGCAACTAAACATCTGTCTGATGCAATAACAAACCTTCACTCATGATCTGGGCCAGTTTTTAATTGAAGTTTAGAAGTTAAAAACCTTTACGTTCCTTTTTCAATTCCCTGTTCCTGCCTATTTAGACCTAAGCACACTAGTTCACCCTGGCAGCGCTCTGAAATACAGCGATTAGTCACACTGGTGATTACCCTGAAAACAATAGTGATGGGTAGGAGTTGCTCATGTGTGGAATGACTTCTGAATGTGCCGGCCTTATGGAAGGTACAAGTCATTTTGACCCTTAATGACCACCATGCGTTAGCCGCTCATGGGAAGGACTGTGTGCACCTGGGCAAATCAGTAGGAGAAAAGAGTTTTTCCCTGCTAGCTGCTGAACAGCCAGGGCCTCTGCTGCTTATGAATTTCTAAACAGGGATTAGGCCCCTGGAAAAATCTGAGTCCTTTTAAAATCAGTGGAGAATGAGGGCTGCCAACATCTTACAGAGCAGCCAAACAATGTGTTTGTTTTGGACCCTACTGGGACACAGCACCCTTGTGTGCTAGAGGAGAGGGAAAAGGTGTAGGTGAGCAGCTGAGGAGAAGCAGCAAGAGCTGCCGACCACCTTGAACTGAGGTCTCCATTGTCGTATATGACACCAGAGATACTGATTCTTATCTGCTGATGCCATTACCTGACCTTCTGAGTTGCCTCTGTGCCCTGTTGTCCACAGCTGCCCAGGGAGCTCACTGAGTTCCTTCTTTTACAGCAGGACTATGGGGATGAAAATTATGGTACTGTGTCAAAGCATAACCGTGTCTCCTTTCCAAAAAATTAAAAATCCAAAGGAGAAAAAGGAGAAACCAAAAGATAGATTCTCTGTTCCAAATTAATCATGCATGGACCCATGGCGGGATAGGGAGCATATTCTATTTCAATAATTATTTTTGCTTATCCTTTATTCTAAGACCAGAAATAGGTTGCTTCTACAATCACTAACTTTCTCCTCCTAAATGAACTCTTGTGGTTTGTTGTCACATACAACATTTCTTCAGCTGTTAAGTGCAATGTCAGAGGATGGTAAGTTGTTTATATATCACATCAGAAGTATGAACGGTTTCAGTCATGTCTGGTAAAGTATTGTTTGCTTGAATAAATCAACTCTTAAAACCCATGATGTTTTCATGTAGGTGTCCTAAGCCATACAAGGGGTAGAAATAAAAACATTGCAAACCATAAAGGCCCATTCCTGAAGCAAACTGTTATTCCGAGTTCTCCACTAAGTCACCTGCAGGTTTAATAGACTGACTATTAAACTGTAACAATGCATACTAAAAACATTATCCAGCTCCTGCAAAACTACTTACTAAAGTTGCAGACCCTGGAAATATCCTTTACTCTCCTGACTGGCTGCTGCAGACAGCTTAGTGCCTCGCTGACTCTGAGCTGTTGGATGGGGAGCTCACATGCCTTCCACAGAAAGGTCAGGTTTTATGCACCCATAGATGTCTACTTAAGTCCTCTGGCTCCATTCTCTTCATACTTTGAGACTTACCATAGCATTTAGATAGACGCAACTTTTAATCTTATTTTTAAGAAAGAGATGTTTCCCTCACTCACTTGGAGGACTGCTTATGAAGCAAGAAGAAGAAAATCTTATAGGTTAACGAATTCTTGAAAAAACACATTCACCTGCTTCCTGAAGATTAAAATAAATAAAGGCTCCCAAGAAATCTAATTTCTGTAACACTGTTTTACTTTGCCTCTAATGAGACTTCTTTGGTGAAAGGTTAGGAAATCTCTTTGTTGTCCTTTCAGGACAACACCAAATTAGAAAACACTGGTTGTCCCATCTTCCTCTCCCTCAGGAACAATTAAAATTTCATTACCTAATTTTTAATTATTATGCCAAGATAACACCATAGCCAGACCAAGTATGGGATTTTTCAGGCATATGCACCTCTGTTCATGTAAATATTTGAAGTTTCTCTTTGTGTTTATGAAACCTGCATTTCAAAATATAAACATATATAACCTTTGCATTTCTTTCACACAACTCAAAGTGCTCAAGAAATTGTGGGTGCTATTTGAGCCACTTAATTCTCACAGATAGTCTGTATAGAAAGTTTAAGAGGTGCATATCAATTGAAATAGATTCTCTGGACATGTCTAAGTACTGGTCATTGTAGAACAGATCTGGTAATACCAGTTCCAGACAGGTTATTAGTTATCTAGGTCTTCAAGCAGGAAATCTGAGGTTTGGAATGAATTAACCTGGAAGTACTCACCTGGTCAAAGGCACAAGCTGAGTGAAGCTCTCCTTACTTCGAATTTTAATTCCAAAACGATCTTTCATCCTTCTTTCAGTATGTCATGTGTGAACTGCAGAAACATTTCTCTCTTTCTCTTGCTCTTTGTACCTAAATGCTATAAAGTAAAAGTCAAGAAACTATTTCTTTAACTACAGCTTTCAACTGTATGATGTGCCTAGAGAAAGATGACATTTGGGGGATTATTTGAAATTTCCTGTCAGAATATTTCAAGGTCTTCGATTCTGGTGACTTTTATCAGTGACAAAATCTTAATTTTCTGGCTCATATCAGGAAAAATGAGGCAAAAAGCTGGCCTCACTGACTTTACAGGGAGCAGCACTCCATCCTTGAGCTCACCCATAGTGAGTTTCCAGGCCATTAAGAGCTCTGCAGGGAAAGGGGTTCAGAGCTTAGGATGAAACCATACCTCAGTCTAGGCTGAAATGGGATCCCCCTTTCTTTCCTTCTGCCCCCATTTATTTTATTGTTTAAGGAAAGCCAAAGCCTCTGCAGACTCTTCTCCCTGCATTTGCTGGAAAATTGTTGCAGTAGTCCAATCTGGAGACAGACATGTGATTTGGCTGAAGACAGACATTTCCTGACACTATTAACATTGATAATAAGCTTTAACAGAACCTTCTGGCTGTGTGTTATCTTGGCAATTGAAGTCATTTGCCTTTAAGATCACACTGCTATTGCCTCCCAACTGACATAACTTTTCCTATATTTGGCTTGAACTTGAAATCACTTCTTTTTGTGCTGGTATTTATTTCTGTCAGGCATTGGCAGTCCTGACTAAAAATTAAATCTGCTGACAAGCTATACAAGTGTTCTGAAAAGAAAAGGAGGTTGGCATAACTTTGCCATTTTAGGCATATGGTTGCTTTGTGGATCTGTGTTTTTAAATAAGAGTGTGTGTTCATTCAGGCTGACCAAGATCAGTCTAAAATTAACAAATGGATTGAGTCTGGTGTTTTGCAATCTGTTACCTCTTATAGGCAGGTAAGTGCAGTAACAAAAGATACCAAGTGGTGTAGTAGCAGCTTATTTGCATGTGGGATAGTTTCTGCAGGGATTGTACTGATACTCTGGGCTGTTTCTCTGATGTACCCCAGCCTAAAGCCTGGTAAGGAATGGACTAAGCCATTAGAGTAGACCATATTGGGGTGGTGCTCTCAGAGGCCAGAGAAAGAAACATTGAGATAGGAGCAAATTAAAGCCACTAAAATGACCAAGCTGAACGTCTGCACAGGATCAGAGAGGCTGGTGGAAGAGCCTACTTAAAGAAGATTCAGTAAGGTTATCCATGTGGAGCCACTGCCACCCATTAGTATCAGTAGTAAGCCCACTGGTCTGATAGTCAAAGCACGACCGTGCACCACCAGGTGGACTACAGCCTCACAGCTGAAAAGCCGTATTTTGAGTGTATATCTTCCCTAACAATGCCTCCCCGGTGTGTATAACTATATAATTTGCAATTTAAATCTTCTAGTCATTTGTAGCACACTATTCTAGGACTCTTCCCCCGTTCAGCAGTTTAATACCCATTTTCCAGGTTTTGGAGTACATATTTTAAGTAGAAAAATACTGTATCTGTTTGTGTTCATTGTGAAACCCAGACATGTTTTGGATTTCTTTATTGGCAAGCTGCCTGTATTTCAAATCGTACTTTCTAAGAATCTTGCTGCAACTGATGCCAAATTTCTTTTAAAAGTTTTTTTTTTATTTTTTATTGGCAAAGACTGCCTCCTTTCCCCCTGCTATTTTGTTCTTTTTTTTTTAATTGTGTCAAGGAAAACTACCTAAACAAGAAGAATGCTCTCCAAAAGCAGTTTTGTATTTACATGGTAGATTGTGGCAAAACTCAAGAAATGGTGTCACCATAACCTTGTTGTTAACACTGCAAGCAAGTGCCCTGTATTTCTCTTTCTGTTGACTGTTGCTTCTGCATTTGTGTGCAGTTACACAGCTGGAGTGAGATAGGGTTTAGGATATATAGAGAGATAAAATTTTGGATATAGTTTAATTGGGGGTACTGGGGAAGGAAGAAGTTGTAGATATCCACTAAAGTTAAAATACATTTCTTTATTTAATTACTAAATAAATTCTTGAGCTACTCCATTAGCACATGTTGACAGGGTTGGTGAAAGCTCATCTTTCTCTCTCACTGCACTTTCTAACTAGACGATGCATAAAACCTTCTTTATCATCATGTCTAGCATGCAACCATCTTTGCACCACTGTTGGGATGCAGGGCAAGTATTATCAGCTTTTATCAGGTCTACTTTATACTCTGAGCCCCTTTATATTCTGTGCTCTGTGGTTCCAAAAGAAGCACCTGGTGTGGTGGAGGTAAAATGTTGGTCTCCACGCGTCCATGGTTTATCCATGACTTTACTAACTGTCACATCTTTCCCTCTCTCTGAGCTTCAGAGATCTTCATACCACCTGCACCTTGCTCTCCCTGAGTCATTTACCACCAGTCCTTGTCCAGACTGGATAATCTGGACTTTTTCCTCCCTGTGGAGAAGATACATCTAAACATATTTCCAGCTCTACCACCTGTTTCAAATGCTGTATCAAGGAGTTAATCTTTAAAACTTGACTTTTATTCCTAAATATTGCTGTGAACTGCACTTTTTTTCTCTCTCTCTCTTAATCTTATCAGCTGGCTACCAGCAAGAATTAATTTTCTTTTGTACAAAAATAAATCTGTTGTGTCAACAGAGCAAACTCCTGCCTGCTATCATCATGCACAGCAACTCAGTTTGTTAAACTAGCCAAAGATAAACTGCATAGGATAGTCAACCTTTTAAAACAATTAGTACTGAGTTTCAAATTTTCCTTATCAGTTAGGGTGAATATACACAAGTGTGGTTGCCTTCACTGTAAAGAGTACAAACTTTGTTGAGTAGGAAATCAAGCTTAGAAACAAATTTTAAGGTTTGTAACCTCAGTAGGGGAACACTGATTTAGTAAGGAGCATAAGACTGGGAAGACAGATGTGTAGGCGAGGTTCTTCTCCTTACTAGTCAGAAAACGGAATGGCCATTGTTTAGTTCATAGAAGGACTCTGAAACATATTAACATAATTAGGGGTACAATGCTGGGCCAAACTTTGTTAGCTACGCTAGTGCCACCACAGCAAATTCAGTTTGATTTTTACCAGAAGAGATTCTCAGTAATGTAATGCCAAGTACAAATGGAAAATACATTTTCCCCCATTTAAAAAAAAAACATGCAAAATATTTTGATGGTGTCATGACAAAAGCAGCTGCAGTCTAAATCTTTGCATGTAAATAGTCTTAATGAGGGGAAGCGCTTTTAACAGATGGGGAGTTGCAAAATTTTTAAGAAAAAATCCTCAGCAAACTTCGTAGGCATCTGCTAAGAATTTAGCGATAGAATCGATAGATCCACCCTTTTTGTGAGGTGGGGGGACAAGGGTTACTGTCCTCTCCCTCAGCCTTGCTGTTTTCTGGTTTCTACTAAGGGAGAAGGTAATTGTAAGCAGCAGACTCTTAGCAACAAGTTTAAACCATTACTGACTTGTTATAGCCCTCAGTAGTTGCTATGTATCTAGCCTTTCTTGTTGGGAAATGAATGGCCCCATTTACACAAAAGATGTTATTAAAATGTCAGAAAATACAAGTTCACCTATAAAATTAAATTATTTGGAAACAAATAAGCCAAAATGGGCAAACACAGGTTTATAGATAAAGTGACACTGGAGAAAGATTTCTGCCACGTCTACCATGAATGCATTGGCCTCATCCTCAGGGTTCAGTGGCCTTTTGTGTTTCCAGAACACCTTTGAGTTTCTCCTGGAGTGGATGAACACATCACTTGTGGTCAAAGGAAATTCTTCCAATGGAGTTTCCAGATGGTAGTGTCTGACTTCGGGGGGAGAAGTTTTTCCCCACAATGTAGCACATGCTGGTTCCTAGGCATATATTCTGTGTGATGCCAAGAAACCTGGGCCATGTTTCACCCACATCTTCCAGAAGTACATGTATGGCAGCAGCAATCACATCAGTAATCAAGGTTCAGCACAGATAAGGTAAGGCAATGCAGGCAGATATGTGGGTTTGTGCAGTCCAGACTCTCTGGTCACCTACTGCAGTGTACACAACCCTGGGCTCTCACTGATTCCATTTCTGTCACTAGAAATGTGTTCATTATTTTCCTCCTGTCAAATAAAGGTCTTTTTACTTTTTTCAAGTGCTTGTGCTTACCTCAGAAGGAGTTTTGAATCTCCTGATGGGATCAGAGGTTGTGAAACTCTTTTCTGAAAACTCAAACCTCACTACACTAATTAAATCTTTCTTCCTATGTCAGCCATTCTTTAACAGACATTGAGTCATTAACTTGCCTCTTTCTGTTTCTGCTATAATGTGAAGAAAACCCTCCAGCCTCAAATGTAAAAGTGCATTTCTTCTTAAGGCAATAACGAAAGGATCTCACTGTTTTCTTCAGTTGTGGCATAAAGAATGGTAATTTTTGATCTCTGTGGCATACTTAGATCGGCTAATTATTAAATGCTTTGACATCACCAACGACTTTGTTTTTCTTTTTCATCTACTTATTTTAGTGTAAATTAAATGTCTGATGACGTCTCAATCCAGCTTCATGTAAAGACTGTGTTCTTATATTTAGTGCTTTATGGAGGCACCTGGGAGAGGAGCATCCTGTCTCCTTCTCTGCCCAATTCTGTGTCCTGAAATGCCTTTGGTAATTCAGGGCACCATTCACTATGCACTCATTGGCACATTGCTGTCCCGGAACTGCAGGATCTGCTCGCTGCTAAGTAAAGGCCCAATGGTAAGGAGAACGTGCTCATTAAGGCTGAAGTTACTAAAGGAAAACAGTGGCTTTACCAGGTACTGCTTATGAGTTGACCTGTGATAGCTCTTCATATGCGCATTCATAACCAATGGATGGTCAAATTATTTAGTTTTGTATATGAATTGATACACCAGTAGACATTCTTGTTATTCATAAAACCAAGAATGCAAATATGATAATAATAATAATAATAATGATACCACCTAATAGATAGGTAAAGGCTTTCCTCTGTTTTGGTGTATGAGTTTTCTTGGATGAGAACTACAAGGTGAAAGTTTTCTTTCTTGCACAGACATAATCTGAGCTCTGGTTGCTTTCATATTGGGTGGTTATAAAAAGGGGATGAGCTGCCCAGTGCAGAAAGCCCGTGTAGAATCCTCTGCATCACCTGGATCCTGTGAGACACATGCCAGGACTGGTAGCAGAGGTGAAGCAGCAGCAGAGAAAAGAGGTTTGGAGACAACACTGTGGCATGGCCCTGTTCACAGAACAGTCAAGGGGCTTAGCCTGCAGAAGACCATCGAAGTTTGTCCATGGTTGTACCACTGGGATCAAGATTGCCAAACCCTTGCCTAAGCCCCTGATGTCATAGTGTCTGTTCTGGTCTGTGAAAATCATCAAGTCCTTCTCAGCAAGCTTTTGGCTTATAGGAAAAAATGATACAACTGATTGTAAGCTTTGCAAAAACAGTTGTTAACAGTGAAATGGCACGGGCTGACTCCTGACTTTGCCAAGGCAGTTTGTTTGACTTAGGCTGCCTTTTGCAGCTCCTGGGTTTTCTGTGTGTGCATGTGACATAATAGGCCCAAACAGTATATCCCCATGCTGAGAGGTTTCTGCCTTGTACCTCACAGCTTGGAATTTCAGCTCGCTCCTAATTTGCAGAAAAAGTAAAAGTGATCAGGGTGCAATTTAAAGCTATCAGTAGCTGAAATACTGTAGTGGGTCTCTGGTTTGCTTCTGTGCTTTGTACATTTTGCAGCATTTGTGGAAAGACTGTAATTTTTCCATTGTGCTACTGGTTTTTGAAATCTCTTTTACAGTGGTAAAAGAAATATTTTGAAACACAGTAATTGCAACCATTACAAGTGCATACCAATTAGGGTTCAGGAGCAAGACTTGAACTTGGTTATACAGTATAGGCAAACATTAAGTTTCTGTATTTCAAGTTGAGACCATCCTTTTAAGGTCATAAGTGCCTTTCTAGTTTCTCCTGCATATATAGTCATGGTATTAGCATCTAAGGACATGGAAGCAAAAATGGTACTTTTGTGTCTATTGCCTCTCATGTATCATTCCTGTACAGCTGAGCTATGACACTGAGGCATTTATTTCAATATATTGAAACTTATTTTTGTCCTCATAATATAATTCTAAGTGAGAAATATTTGGAGAATGTATTTAATTTGCCAGAGCAGTTGATTGCAGCAGGCCAATTTGACTGTATTAAGATGCCTCCAAGAGAACACCACACTTGGCTCACACATAATATACAAAAGCAGTGAAAGGATCTGCTAGAAATTCTTGTTAAGCATTGAAACATGCTATGTCAAAATAAAATGAGAAATTCAAGAACAAATTCCAGCTCATATATGATTTTTCTTACATTTATTTCTTTTACAGCACTTTGTAATCTGCAAGAATTTTCCTCGCCCTTGGCTCCATGTAAGTTGGACTTTGAAATATATATTAAATGCCAGTAAATCTGGGTTAAGTTGCACAAATGCATGTGTTTGGGAGAGGGGAGAGCAAATTCCAAAGCTCTGTATTATGCAGCTTGCAGCAAGTTCTTACCATATGGTCACCTTCTGGCAGCAGGACAACACCACAGAATCCCCCTTAGTCACCACTGATCACCTGATACAATACTGGGGTGATTTTGAGGAGGAGATCAGCTTGATGTCTCTTAGAAATGGAATTCAGAGTGCACAATCCAATGTGCTAAGTGCTGATTTACCCAGATGTGAGGAAACTTCTGTGTGTGGCATTAAATCTCCCTGGAAGATAAAAGGGGTGGAGGGGAAGGAAGGCCAGGAGGATGTGTTGAATACTGGGAATACTGGGAATACTTAACATTTCCCTCCCGGCCCCCTAGCCCGCAGAGGTTTTTGGAACAGATCCCCCAAATCCTGCTTCTTCTGGAAGGCCACTAAGTCAGATGTGAAGCTCCATGCTATTTCTTGTAGGCAGGTGGGTTCTCCAGGGGCATCAACGGCTCCCACCTGTGGATTACTGGGCCATGAAGAGCTGATAGGATCTGGTTTACTGCATTTATTTCTGCTCCACAATACAAAAATATGTACAAGCAAGGTCAAATCTTTGTTTAGCTACAACTGTTTGTGATTCAAAGCAAACCCTGATCTTTAAAGTGGGTGAATAGATCGAATTTGATCCACATTAAAATCCATTAAAAATCCATTTAATCCATTAAATCCATTTAAATAAACCCAAAAGAGAAGGTACTTACTGGATTCCATGTTTTGGTCCAATTATTTTTTCTTCCACAAGACGTACGGGGAATACAGAAGAATGAAACTAGAAACAAATGTAGATTAGATAGGTCCTTGGAGTTTTATTTGCTTTCATTTTAGGATTTTCAGAGGCCAACTTCTGTTGCAAGTAATCGCTTAATATGGTTGCCTTTACTGGTCTTAAATTGATGACTCAATACAGATAGCACTCTAAGGCAGTGAAAGATCAATACACGTGGGTCTTTTTCAGTGCCCTCCATTACTTTTTGTGATTTATTTCTCTCTTAGCTGGCCTATGACTAAGCCTCTTGTATTGAGTTTGTTGCATGTCTACTTTGGCAGCTAAATAATTGAGAACTTTGCTAAAGGAAGAGAAAGAAAACTTGAAAATATATTATCTACAGGGATTCTCCTGGTTTGAAACTTTTCTGAGCTGCTGCAAGCTTCTTAGAACAAATTGTTTTACCTCAGTTAAAATATTATGGAAGTTAAAACTTTCAACCTGCCTGGAGAAAACTTTGCTCATGGACATTTCCAGGTCTTTTTGTGACACGCTAGCAAGAATGACATGGCAGAAGCTGGTAGCTGACTGGTAATGATGATCAATGAATCACAGCTGTGAAGAGCAAGATGCTTCAGGGTGGAATATAGTGCTTGTGGTCTACTAACAGTGTCTAAAATGAAATATACCTGTGGTGGGTTGGGTACGCAGGATTCATCCCTTCTGGGCAAATAAATCATACCACTGCACTTGTTAGAATTAAATATTCCAGAGTGGAATGGGCCAGAGTAGTATAAACATTAGTGACAAATGATAACATCCAATTAGCATTTATTATGATTGCATGCTGTAATGATAATAACATTTGCAGTGAGGGCTGGCTCTCATCTTATTAGGCTTTATACAGAACAATGCCAGCCCACTGTTCAAAAAAGGTTTTGAGTTTAGTTAAATAAGCTATGTTTGCTGCTTTAAACAGTTTAAGATCTAACAGCATGTTTCTTTTGACAAAGATGATGGCAACAGATCTATACCTGTGAAGGAAACTGACTGTTAAGATACAACTTTTGTTGCTGAGTGTTGAAGGAAGGTGTGGGGGGGAATGCTGGCATACGACTCCCACATAAAAATGTGAGAGCCTTGTACAGACCCCAGTGGGCACAGAGTCAAGGCAATGATGAGCTATCTGCTAGCTGAGGAGGGGTTTAAGCACAATCATTTTCCCAAGATTAAAGGCACTAGAGCCCCAGTCCCAGAGACAGAGAAAACTCATCTCCTCATCCAAACTGGCGGCTGCTGAGTTTCTCTTCCCTTGTCCCCGTAACTGAGTCCACTGTGATGTTAGTTAAACTTCTCTCCAGTTTTAACAACTTGTTTAAAAAAAAAAAAAAAAAAAAAATCTATAAAGAGCTGTTGACACCTCAGGGATATCTCTGGAAAACTTTGTGTTTTGAATCAATTTTGCAGATGCAGTATTAAAAAGGCTTTGGCCTTCTCCACATGTTTTCTGCATTTTATTTACAAGAGGTGCCTGCACAGAAAGATGATCGTGTTCCAGAATGTCATTTTTTTTATTCTGCTTCTTTCTTATTTGAAATCCTCACTTCCCAGCTAACTTCACAGCCATTATGCGAGTGACTCTGCTGTGTCACCAACTGCAGCCCTCTCTAATCTGTTTATCACACCTTCACTGAATATGTTTGAATAGGCATGCCTATTAGACTGAGGGCTATAATATTTATTTATCACAGTATATATATATATTAGTATAATGCTAGTATGGCTACAGTTGTATCAGTGTGAAGTATGGCTCTGTCTATAGAATGATGAAATATACTGATATAACAACAGATATCGCACCACCAAATTGTATTATTTAACAATAGTGGTGTGGTTGATGAGACAGCACTGCAAAGAAGTTCAATTTGCTGGGAGGATGAAGATTGCACAGGCTTTTTTCTTCCCAAGATCAAGAGAAATTTGTTCAGAGAATTTTGTTTTTCTTTTCCATGACTATAAGAAAATAGCAGGTTTTCAATAGGGAGAACATTTCCTGTGTGGTACAAGCATGACCACAAGGAGGGGGTTCACAGGGCAGACCACAGGAGAGGAGACAGTAGCGCAGCACACACATAAGCCAGCACTGCCCCAGGGAGAAAGGGCTCATCCCTTCCCCAGCACCCGGTCCTGCCCTTACCTTGTGCCTCATCTCATGTCAGCTGGTGGCCGAGTGGTGAAGAGGATCAGGACATTCACCAGGCTGGGCAGCAACTGCCCCCTCTGCCTCCAGCACTCATTTTCAGCCACTTTGGTTCCCTGATAAAATCATAGAATCATTTAGGTTGGAAAAGACCTTTAAGGTCATCAAGTCCAACCGTTAACCTAACCCTGCCATCCCACCACTAAACCATGTCCCTAAGCACCTCGTCTGCCCGTCTTTTAAATACCTCCAAGGATGGGGACTCCATCACTTCCCTGGGCAGCCCAGGGAAGGAGCAGAGAGCAGGAGGAGCTGGGGATCACTGCTAGCTCTGCCTACACCTCTAGCCATGGCCCAGGGTGTCAGTGGGCATGTCCCCAGTGAAGGAAGAAACCCCAATTCTGTCAGCAGAATTTCTAAAATTTCAAAAAATGTAGTATATTTTCTTCTGTATTCTGTCTTTGCAGAAGTAGCAGTCTGATCACAGAGGCTCATAACTCACAATTGTCATTAGTAAAGGAAGAAAAGAAAATGCATGAGCAGGGTTTCTTTTCAGGAAAATTAAAAGATCAAAGACAAACGAGAAAATACGAAATTTTCACATGAAAGTACTTTGCATGGCTTTCTAGTGGCTTGGGTGGTCAGCACACATACAAGTTCTCTACATAGGCTTCAGTACAGCGGAATGCACGACGTGAGGCATCATGTGCTTGGAGCTGTCGAAGCTTTAACAGTAATGTATTCTACCAGTTCTTAGAACAATAAATCCTACACCTACTTCATACACCAGGAACAACTGAAATAATAAATGAGAATTTCATAAGATACCTTTTTTTTTTTTTTTAAGAGATTGCCATACCCCAAATTCTGACCTGTACCCATGTTTTCTGCAGCTGAGGGTGAGAAAACAAATTTGATTCTGTGAGGTTTGAGCAGGTTGCTCTCTTGAAGTCTTGCAGCAAGGTTTTCCTCGGGAGCTGTTTATCCTCAAAATAGGGTAAAGAGTGGAAAGGAAGGTTTTGGTGTAGGTCCCTTTCTACTTTTAAATGAATAATTGTAAAAAAAAAAACAACAAAAAACCCAAAACATTTTCAAGGTCAAACCCATCTTCTCTGTATGCTCTTTACCAGATTTTGTGAGTGGCAAGTTATTCACTGAAAAGTACTGCAATTTTTCCTAATGTTTGGGACTGTAACCAAATACAAATAATGGAGGGGGAATAGTAGTTTGCAAGCATTTCTCCTGAAATAAAAATAAAAAATTTGGATGCTCCTCTAGGATGTTGCTTATATCACTGTTGGTTAGTCATATTTCTGTAATAAATGCCTTGAAAATACTACCTTTGCTTATTAGTGCCAGGGAAAATATTCTCTGGTCTTCCATTTCTCTTTGGCGGACTATATACAAAAGACCTATTCTCCAATTTAAATAAATAAACATCAGTTTGCTCTTTGCAAAACCATTCATTAAAAAGTACTAATGTACTGGTGTTTACAGTTAGAACGTCTTGTAGCAAATTAAATGTTTGTCCAGTACAGCTGTGAAGAAAACTTATAATTACTTCTTTTATTTATTAATTTACATATTTAATTAAAAGCCAGTCATACAGTTGTATTTTAATTCCTGAATTCAAGAAGATTTTCATGCCATAGACATATTACAGTCACAAGTGCAGAAGAATTAATCCTTTTAAAACTTTGAATGCTATAAGCAGGTCAAAAGTATGTCTTTTTTTTTTTTTTTAAGAAGGCTTTATTTATTTTCTTAAAAGAAATTGATTATTCATCCATCTAAAATTATTATAATGTTATTGAAAGAACAAAATGCAGATTATTCTTGCATTGGGTGGTAAAATATTTTAAACCTTTTTTTCTGCATATAATAAGGTTTCTAGATAAATAGATGATGACATACAGAAAGTAAGTCACCGCAGAAAAATAAAACACAGATTCAGTTGCTATATGTATATCTGTTTTGAATTCTTCTACCTGTTATTCTTTCATCTGATACTATACTTCCTCTTTTTCTTCTGCGTTAGTAAATCTGGGTCCACAGACTATGAGAGCTTGTCCTGACCTCTAGTCAACCTCAACCTCTAGCATGTGGTGGTGTTAGTAGAAGTGCTATTCAAAGATATACTGATCATCAGAAATCTGCGGTGCAAACCTTCTTCCACACATTAACATCAAGTTGAGAAAGATTTCTTCATGGGCAAGCTCATGAAAAGTGTACAGTCCATTACTCCTATGCCCATTCAAGATGAATGAAATACCTTTTGCATAATTTTTAATCTGTCTGTGATACCCTAGCTACCTCCATAGCTATCTTCACCTTTTGTCATCTAGAGGATAGCCTTTGGCTTGCTAGCTGCCCTCTTATTGAGCCTTGTCCCTGGCTTAAAAAACCTTCTTCAGGCTTAAGATCCAGGATAAGAAACGACTTTCATGCCATCAGTTGCAAGGTCACTCTTCTACTAGTCACATATCTTCTGAAAGACTCAGCGTCCCGAATAGAGACGATGCAGCCCTCTCACCAAAGCAACTACTAAGGCAAGGGCTCAGCAGAAGTGCATAGTCAACCCTCGGTACTCCCTCATGCTGCAGATTTCTGAGTTACGAATCTGCCCTCCCTCCCACGGGCACACATTGGGACCTTGGCCCAGCCACAGAGTGTGCTGTAGATCATGCCCCGTTTGGCCCACAGGAGGCTTTTTTGAGGGCAGTGACAACTGCCAACCACCTCATCGTCTCACAGCACATGCATTTTCAGGGAAAAAAATGTGGTAAATATATTTCTTTTAATAGCAACTCTCCTCAATGTTTACATCGGCAAATGGTGTTTAATGTCCATTTGCATCGATGAGCAGGGTTGCATCAAGGAAAATCCTGCTTCCTGCCTCTCGGTGGAAACAATCCATGAGATTCCAGATACTGCTGAGCTGCTGGAGAAAAGAGAGAAGAGCGTATAATGACATGAGTAAGTGTGCTAAATCACTGTGCTGCCAGCAGTCGCTATGCCTGAACTCCCAAGTGAGCTCTCGAGTATACACCTTGGCTGTCTCCTAACTGCATGCTGGCATGAGACTTGAGTACACACCAGTCCCAAATGCCCTGGTTTCCTCAGAAATTAAAGCCCTGCGACAGACAGGAGCCTTATTAAGCACCCAGCTTGGCCTCAGTCTGGACAATCGGAGGTGACCTGGTCCATGGGGTCTGCTATGGCCCACAGTTGGAGGTTAATTTGGGTCTTTTTTTTTTTTTTTCCTTAAAAAAAGAGGTTGAGAAAAGCTCAGTTCTCATCTGACACAAATCACTTTGTCTTCACTGCTTCTGATGAGGCTCGTCTGACTTTTAATTTAACTCAGGATCTTGAATAATGTTTAGTTGCTGTAAAAATAATCTGCAGGATCCCTGTATCAGGGTGGATACTGCATCTCTGTATCTGGTGGCAATGCATGTGTGTATATACATATATACACACACATTTATAAACAAGTGATAATCCCTAACCACCAGATATAAAAAAAAAAAAAAAAGCATTACATAGATGGCTATTGATATAGGCAATAAATACCATGGCCTTTGACGTGGATTTCACAAAGAGTTTATTTTACTGCCCTAATATGCCTTTGATGTAACTGTAAATGACATAGAAATGTGTTGTCCTTTAAGAAGCAAATAGCATCAACTTTAAATTCAAGAGTTTGTATTCCTGTAACATGATGGCGAAAGGCACCAGTTTTATGGTACTGTTTCAGCAGTAAAATGAACCCCCACTTTCCCTCTAGTGTGTGTGGTGTAATCTTCATGCATCTTCTGTATCAGGATGAGCTCAGTGCATTCCAATAACACCCAAACATTTTCGTCTAAGGAAAGGAATAATGTTGAAGGCAGTACTTCTCATTTCAGTTTACAAATCTCTAGAGAAGCTAAAGTAATAATGATTTTCTGGCTCTTATTTTTAAATAGAGTGTTTTGTTTCCATCTTAAGAACACTGATAAATTCAAACTTCACGACCTGATAAAAATCCTCCCAGTTCACTCTGAACTGGTGTGTCAATAACAAGCAATATTACAGTAATATTTTGCAACTTGTTGCCATATGCTGACAAACATTTTCAGTTATATTTTTGCAAGATATTTTGCATATAGAGGATCCAATGACCTCTCACAGGTGTGAAAATATTTGCAGCTTTGAGAAATTAAGAAAATCTTATTTCCCTTTTTTTTTTTTTTTGTTCTTCACTCTGAGCAGCAGAGCACTGAGGAGAGATTTTAATGATTTTGTAAGAAATGGTTAATTTTTGAGTTCGGCATCTTGATTTCTTCAAGCCACTCTCCATGTTCATAGAATAGTTCATTTAAACAATACACTGTGTTCATATCACAGTTTTAAATATGCCTAATTCACTTTTGAGACTTAGTTCTCTATCACAGAAAATGTGAAATTAATTGCCAGTAAAAAAAGAGGACCACAACTAGAATCTACTGAAAATAATGCAAAGCAGGAAGGGCTACATTAACTGTAATTATTACAAGATTTAACTAAATTTATTAAAATATATACTAATGGGGAAAGATATTGCTACTATTTAGCTCACAAAGAAATCAACACTGATTGCCAGTTAAATAACAATAAACAATATAACATTCAATCTTACCAAAAGAACATATCTATTACCACCACTCACTGGGTCCTCTGAACTGTGCACCCCTCAACCCAGGCAAGAAAAATAAATTCTGTTAACCAACCTACATGTGGAGAATGTGGCAGGATATGGCCATTTGTCTCTGTACAATCACTCTATCAAATTTGCAATGATCTGTGAAATGAAAAAGCTGTGGTTGGTGCTCAAAAAAATGCTGGGAATGCTGTGCATAACCTCTGCTGTGCATTTTGTATGAAGACCTGTGCGTACTACTAAAATACCCACTCTCAGAACAACCTACAACAACAACAATAACAAAAAGAAAGAATGCAAGGAGTCTGATCTGTTTATTTCTTGAATTTATTATAATCTTTAGTTTGAGCTTCTGAGACTGCTGCTATTTTAGTTTAGTTTGAGTTCCAAAAGTTCTGCTTTTTTTTTTTTTCTCCCACTACCTGGATGAAATTTGAACATAAAAGTTAAAATACCAAGAAAAAAGCAGCTGTATAAATTTCCCAGAATTTGCTTTGCAAAGCTTCTATTGTGGAAATATAGGTTTCTTGCTTTTTTTTTTTTTTTAGATGGTGCACTAATTTTGTGCCATTTCACCATGGCAAAAAGGCAGTATTTTGTACCTATGATCTAAACCTTCCATATCTGTTGTGGAAAAGATCATTTGCATGAAGCCAGAGAAAAAAGCTCAGGAGGAAAATAATGAAACCTCTCCACCTGGTTAGCAACGCTGTTTTGTGGAAATGAACTGGAGGCAAGGTCTGAGGCAAGCAAAATCCTGGCAAATGCAGGGGGAGCTGGATGTTGCTCCAGAAGGTCAGTGAGACCCCAAGGGTTCCTTACACGGCTGCGGATGAGACAGTATCAAATTTTAGCACTCTCTAGAGGTATTCAGCTACCGCAGTTATCTCACTTTGGCTGCCAGGATAGAATCTCTTGAGCTTTAACTCATGGATAGAAAATATCTACTGTTTTCCTGAAAATGGGAAGGTGAATGAAAGGGACTGTCTGGCCTTCTGTGACTGAAAACTATCTTTTGCTACTTCTGGTAATGGTACAGAGCAAGGACAGGAAGAGGGTGAGGGACTTGGGCACTACCCCAAAGGAGGTGACCATGGGAAGTGACGCGGGACCCTGCCCATGCCAGGGCATGATTGCACCCATTGGTGCTAGCACCCATCAGTGTCAAGCTCTCTGCAGGTTTAGACACTGCTTGGTTTTTTTCCAAAAGAAGTTACTCTTTAAACAGCTCTTTGTAGGAATAAAACGTTCAGATGGAAACACCCCAAATTTCAGTCTTTGTGACTGGCAATTAGCAGTAAGGAATGTGACACCATTTTTTAATCTGCAGTGAATACACCTTTAGAGCACTTTCCTCTTTTTCTCATATAATTGTGGACTCTTAACTTTTATTCTGCAACACCAAATCTTTTCCTTTAAAGACAAAGCTGTAATGATTGCTTGTAAACCCATCCTTTTCTTGCCTTTTCTGCTCAGGTGAATCATATACTTTCAGCTCTTTCATTTCTGTGACTCAGTATACAACTATCAAATGATACGCTTTTATAAAGCAGCTCATCCTCTGTGACTTCCGAGTTCAAACAACAAATTTTCAAAGTTTTGGTTTTAAGGATGCTTAATTCCATGCTTAATTCCCCTGATAATTTGCACCTCCCTCAAGTTTTGCCTGTACCCTCCAGAAGAAGAGAGTTTTGTTCTAGGCATCACCTGGATTTGCGCTGGAGCCCAGGGCTGGATGAAAGAGCGGATCTGATTTGAGACACAGGGGCTGCCATCCTGCTACAGCCTGACAGCCGATCACCTGGGCAGCCAGTCCCAGTGGGGGACAAAACCATTCAGGTCTTTGAGGCACAGGCTGAAGAAATCCCAAGACAACATATATTGTGGATAAGCAATTATTTACTACTTCATTAGTAAATCCTTTATTCTGACAGTAGTTTTGCCCATGGACCAAAAACTAGGGAAAAATGGGCAGCACACTGAAGAACTTGAAAGTGAAATTCAAGCCAAGATACCGTACTATTTTTTTTATAGTAATCAGGAGTCAGATGCTAGAATACCATAGAAGCAAGGTACTGCTTATACACTGCACTTTCTGTAGTGTGTATACCAGTTAGCACCTCAACTTTCTGTGCAAAAAGGAGAGGGATAATTGGCACAATGAAAAGCTGTGAACCACAGTCAGGATGTTTAAAAGCTTTGAAGAACATAAAGGACGTGGGTGTGGTTTATGCGTAGCAGGCCTGTGATATCTGCAGCCCGCACTGGAAAGGCTCTCTGTTAGTTTTCTGCTTGGGAATGGGCAATTGGTTTCTAAACCAGTATGAGGACATGGTGTTATAGACGAGCCAAATTGCTAAATTAAAAGAAAGCCCACAAAGTGAATGAAGCAGGAACACTTTCCCAAGCAAGCGATTAACCTGCCTCTGAATGCTGAGCTGGCTGGTGCCTCCTGCCTCCCCTCTGAGGGGTGAAATGATAGCACCTAGCAATCAGCGTAAGAGTCAATTGGTGAAGTAATAAATGGCAACATGAGTGAGAGTCAGCAGGGAGGAAAACCCATTTTACTCTGGCACCCTTTCTCAAATGGTAAGGGAATATAAAAGAGTTTTAAGCACCTGGTGCAGTGCTGAATCAGAAGTTTCACTGAGCATTAAAATGACCGACTTCTTCGGTAGCAAAGCAGTGCTCACCATTTGAGTGGAAAGGTGGGAGGAGCAGTGGACAAGCTGTCCCGTTTGCCAAAGGAGGGGCTCCAATTTTTATGGGAGTGGAATCGAACATTAAGCAACTTTGAGACATCCAGCTTTGGATGCCATAAATATTGAAGTAACAGTGAGATGGAGACACATAATGCCTTGGGTCTGAAATCAGTGGAAACTTAAAGACTAGACATAATGTGGGCCAATGCTGAGCCTGAAGAATATTTTATCTTAGGCCGAGTGAGGACACATTCAGATGGGTTCAGGAGGAAGATTTAAATGGAGCAAGGGGCAAGAGAAGCTGAAGAGTGGCACATTAGTATTTTAATATATAAACTGTACTGTGTTCGCGTAAGATTTGAGTTTGGTGCTGGCTAGGCTTTTATAATGCTATAAATTTCTTAATTGGCACTTTCAGTAAGTTTCATTTGCTCATAAAGGAGTGCACTTAGATCTGGGCTTCCCAGTAGAAATCACTTCCCTGCAGCCCCACAGCAGTGCTAGTGGCAATCTCAGAGTATGTCGGCAGGCACATTTTAAACGTATCACCCGAGTCAAGGATTTGCAGACAAAACAGCCCCTTCTCCCTCCTCCCTCATGAGTCTATGGAAAATGCATTAAAGTCTCTTGTCTTGAGATGTGCTCCTGTGTCTGCTGATTCCTGAAAGCAATTGAATTTGACTATATTTTGCTGAGCCCTTACAGGGCTGCAAAGCGCTAAGGGTAATTTGACTCCATATATTCATATTGCTTATTGGAGGCACACTGATGTCCAGGGGCTACAGTTCCATCTGTCTCATAGCAGGCAACATCAGGACCCTTCTCAGTTGCCTCAGAGCTGTTTTTCTGTCTGCTAGCAGTGATGCGACTTTGCTTCCAAGGCAGAGGGAGGACATGGGTTCAGACGTTATCAGCCCAGTGTTGCAGGTCTCTTTGTGGAGGGTGAGAGAGTGTCCTGGAACAAGCACCATGGCTTTCCCCCCATCCCAACACAGCTCTCTTCGATCCCGTGCATAAGCAGCCAGTGGCCAACTGGTGAGTTTGGATCTGAGCTTGCTCTGCCACAGCATACACGCCACCGGATAGCTGCACACCTATGTCAACGTGCAGCAGGGGCTAGGGAAGAACTGCAGTACTTTTAATTAAAAAACACACATACTGAAGGCAGAAGGACCACAGCTCTGCCCCCCGTGCAGGCTTGCAGAACAGAGCAATGCTGCAACGGATTTTCGGTGTTGCAGGGAAGGGGCCTCCCTGATTCAGACTCCAGTGGTGTTGTGCAGATCTCTTTCAGTCCTTACTATCAGCTAAGTCTCCAACTGGCCCAAATTTTCTCCTTCAGCAGAAGGATCCCTATAAGTTAGGTTTTGTTTAAAAACGTATGTTTTGACACAACACATATGCTTTCAATTTTTATAAAAATGTATTGGCATATTTATTCTACTTTACTTGCTTCATGGCTCTCTTCAAGTCAAAGCTTTCTTTTTCCAGAAGAAGGAAAGCTGCTCATATCATCATCTGCTTTATGCTAGAGCTGTTGACTTTTCTTTTATATCTTGTCTCACTGACTCTTTGTGGGTGTGGGTAAATTTCATTTTCTAATGCAGTAGTCCTGATGTGCCCTCATCTCCCTGCTCTGCTTCTCTGAGCTTTTTGCTGCTTTCATATCTATCACCTTTAAATATATGGTTCGTCTTTCTTTTGGCCATCTTTTCAGAGAGATTGATTGTCCCAGTTTTGATTACTGGTATTTATGACTGGTCACCTTCTGGAAGAAGGAGGACAGAAACCTCATCAGACCTCTGAACTCCGTGTGCTTGCCCCACATAGTCTGATCTCTCAAAATCTGCTTTAAACCTTGCAAAAAAACCCTGAGTCCAGAGCCATCTGGAGCCCTGCATCTTTTGCCTCTGTTCATAGCTTCCTCCATATCATGCCCTGTGTCTCACTTTCATACGCCCTTTGCTCTGACCTGTCTTCCCATATGCACCCTTTGAGACAGGAAGGGTACTGATATTGCAGGAGATGGGTAGAAAAGGACTAATAAATCAATGAAAACCAGTTTATTTCATTTTTTTCAGACTGTGCCTGTATGTGAAATTAATCGGACTACTGAGGGTAGATACAGGGATTGTGCACCATTGTAAGTTCTCTTTTTTTAAAAAAAAAAAAGGAAAAACAAAAAGAAAGAAATGAGGACATTGCAGAGGGCACATTTATTTCAGTATTTGCAGGCTGCCTTGTATGATAAGACATGGCGTTTTAAAGCTTTTGTTTGAGAAAACTCAGCATAGTTCTGCACATATTTTTAGGTTGATTGCAATATGCACTCCTATGAAAGCATCAACATGCGTCTGTTAAAGTCACTATGTACTAAGGTCTTGCTAAAAATTCGGCACCCTTGCAAAAATACGAGGGCTGGAGAGCGAGCCGAGGGAAATGATACAGAGTTGCTCTCTTCAGTGATTTTGGCACAGGTCACCTGGCCAAATAGTTTCCTGATTAAGATAAGCAGATGAAGAGGCGTCCTACTTTTGCTGATCATCCATCTCTCCCAAGAGGGTTGCAAGACACTAGGGTTAAAATATTTTTAGATATTTTTACATCAGAACCTTAATTGTTCCTTATTGTCATGGGCACAACGACAGAAAATCTCAACAATATTATAAAGGTCACTGTGAACATAACTTTGCTGTCAACAGATAACCATGCTTGCTTGAACAGGGACAGAAACTAGCCTTTTAAATTGCACCTTGGCACAATTAATCAATAAGTGAATGAGATTGTGATGTGTTGCAATTCCTCCCTGGCAGGTTTCTTAGTTTCTCCTGCAAAAACCAAGCAAGTTCAGAGCTTGCAATGGTAAATAATCCTACTGAAGTCAGCTGGGACTAGTCAATGCAATCACACCAGGTGTGTTAAGAAGCATTAATAAAATTGAAGTCCAGGGCATTTACCACTTGTTCCACTTGCCAGGGTGGCTGGAGAATTTTTTAGCTAATTACTGGGGGGGTTGTACTGGCCATTGGCATTTTCTGGCCTTGTATTTCAAAATGGGAGACCCCTTAGTGAGGACAATGTCTGAGAAGAAAGATCTGATTAGCAATATAGGGTTATTGAAATGATGATGTCCTCCATACTGCACAGCAGATCATGGTGCAGAGATGCTCCGACACCACACCACCACCAGCTGCTGCATCCACCAGATAGAGCATGCAGCATGCAAAGCCAGCGGCACCCTGCATCTTGCAGCTGCCAGTCTCGGTACTTCAGCAGCGCACAACCTGACACCTCTTGTCACGCATCCCGGTAGCTCAGCAGTGAGTGCCCTGCTGATGCAGGCCGGGCAGCTGCTCAGCATTCTGGCACTGCCAGCGCTGCTGGGGCAGGCATCACACCATCAGTGACACACAAGGGGTGTCTGGGCCCACAGCTCCAGGGGTGCAATACTGAGAAAACCAGCAAATGTCTAAACCTGGCCATTTCTACGCTCCCGTGGAGTCTAAGTTTGTTAACTAAGAAATACTGAGAAACTAGAAAGCTCATTCTGTGCAGAAGTACCTTGGTTTTAACAGAGTTGGACAGCTGGGCTCCAAGATAATGCCTAATCTTAATACTAGAGAATAAATATCACAGGCTCTGTAGCATAGCAGTGGTAAGTTTCCTTTTAAGGTGCAGAGTAGGAAAGGAGCCACCTTACATACAAACCTAGGTTTCCATTACTTTCCCCTTCAGAAAGAAGTGCATGTTCCTATCTCCCAAAAAATGAGCTTCAGCTGCTAGGGATCTGGACTATAGGCTAGCCTAGATAGAAACTACTGGCTACCCTTCTTGCTGAAAAGGTGCGTGAAAGAACATAAAACCTGTTTGATCCCCAAGCGAGAAAAAACAAGGGCATACTTCTGAGTGGCTGGCTCACCGGGTGAGCAGCAGAGCTGACCCGTGTTCCTGCTGTCAGGTCGCTGTATATAACACATACTGTTGCTATGTTATGTTAACGGTGTTGAGGAGTCCTGGGTGCAAGGTTGCAATAACACCCTGTCACCGCGGAGTCAGCCCTGTGGCTCCAAGTTTCCTGAGAGCTCACAAGGGACTGGCCAAAATGTTGTAGCCACAGGGCTCTTCAAAGCGGTGCTGGAGGAAAGAAAGAGCCCCCCTGCCTCGCCTACGTAATGCACAGGGCTTTGGAAGGGAATTAAGTTCTGCTGCAGCCCCATTGCCTATGTAATGCACAGGGCTGCATTTCTGCAGCTCCGAGGGAGGTTTTTGGAAGGGAATTAAGTTCTGCTGCAGCCCCATGAGACACGAGTGGTTTAGCCACGTCCCTTAGAGCACAAGGTCCCTTCCAAGACCCCTTCTGAGCTGTCTGACTTTGCCTGTGTAGTACGCAGAAGGTTTAGGGGCTTTTCCAGAACTGTTGATTTTCCTGTGCTGATCTGTTTAGGTGTCTAGGTCTTGTGCTATCTCTGACCTTTGCCATCAACAAATCAATCAACGAGGGATATAAAAAGGAAATGAGTAAATTTCGAAATAAAGCCTCTTTAGAGCTAATTAAAAAAACCAGTGACTTCAGGAATAAACCAAACCTTAAAAAAATTAAAATTTTTGCATATTGCAAACTGAGGACTGTGGCTTCTCATTCAGAAATGTCTGTTAGTAAAGTCCTATTCATATCTCGCTTCCCATGAAGACTTTAGCAAGTTAGAGTATCACCCGGTGGAGAGTCATGCATTGGTTTGCATCTTCCTCCTATTTTTTTCTTTTCTGTGGTCTACCTCACACCAGTAACAGCTCTGTCCCCTGAGCTTGGAAAATACGGGAGGGTTTCTAAAATGGGAATATTCTAGATGCTGGGCTGAAGTCAAGGGAAGGAGACAGTCTTTGCTTATTGAACACTTTTTTCCAACAGTAAAAAAGTAAGCAATTCATGAATCATACAAATGCTGGCAAAAATAAATACACTTGATCCAATAGTGATGAGCTCATTCACTGCCATGCCGACATAGGATCTTTTCAGCAGCTGCCTTCCTGCAAGCCTGAATCTGGTCATCTGTGGGGATACAAGGTCGTCTGCAAGGTGTGGTGACCTCCCTGGTTTGAGGTGTTGTGCAGGAACATCTGGGAAACGCAGACTCCCTCAGCATCCCAGGAGTAGCTACTGTGCTGGGGTGCTGGAGGTGGGGGTACGGCACAAGACCCTGCCCCAGCCTTGTCAGCAGGCCCCCAAAATTGCTCCTCCCATCCCCACTGAAATGTGATTGTGGATGTTGGTGTCACAGTGCTGTATAAAAGGCAGTCCTGGGGATCTGAAGGAGGTTTTGAAAACTTTTCACTTAGGAATTCAAGAGGTATTTTCTATCAAAATTTGAAGGGTGGAGGGAAAATGTTCAGAATGGTAATATTTTGATGTTCCTGGTGAAGTTTGACCCAGCTGCTTTTATTTGTTAGCGTGTATATGTTGTTTATTAACATGATATTTATTTGGACTTAAACAATAAAAAGACATTAGTTGCCCTATCATGCAACAGTGGTTACTGTAATCCAGCAGCATTTACAATAATAATTAAAAGAGTGACTCAGTCAGACAAATAAAAAGAAAACCCTTCCCAAGTCTTTATTGTTCCAGGAATTAATATAACCTTAATCCTCTCTTGGATAAACAAGACTGGTTACAATTTTTTGATCAAATACTGTGTTTTTTTAAAACTTCAGATTTGACATGTCAGAGGCTATATACCAAATGGGAAGGTCACATACACTGACAGCAGAATTTCAGCATACAAAAAATATTTTAGCTTTTGTTTTTGAAGTAGCATTTCCAATTTTATCCTAGTGCATCCTTACAGAAGAGAGAATTTGAAATCAAAAAAAATAAAAATCTGAATCAAAATATTTAATTTAACTGAAAACATTTTATTTTGGCTCATCTGGTGAACCAAAGGTACGTCATTCAACTGTTCTGATGAAGTTGCTGTTTTCCTAGAGTTCAAAAAAGGACCGCCTGGGATATTTTGAACCCAAGGCTATTGATTCCCTTCTTGCTAGTAATGTCCTTACATCATTTTTGTTAAAGTAAGCCCAATTATTACATAAGGATTTCATTAAATGTCTTAATTATCCAAATCCTCACTGAGACAAAATATATTATCCTCAGTTGACATATGGGAAAATGAAAGCAGAAAAATAATCTTAAGAGAAGGTTGCTCAGGATAAGTGAGTCAGTACTTCCACTTCACACTGTTATACTGTCCCCCTCTTGAGGCTGAAAGGAATGGAGTAAATTAATAGAGTAGAGGGGAACCACAATAATGGGTAGAATGACGTTTCTTTAGTTTAGTCCATGCAGAGAATGTTAAAAGCATTGCCATAGAACATCAGTGCTATGCAAGAGAAGCTGACAGCTAAATTCTGTGAGACATAAAGATACACTCTATGAAGAGAAAGCTTCAAAGTCACAAATGTTACTTGAAGCAGAATAAGAAAAGCGATCAGGTTTTTTGTTTTCTTTCAGGAAAGACCCTGTGGAAAGAGGGAATAAAATCTGTTTTAAGAGAGGAAATTGATTTACTTTACTATAGGGAAGAAGTTTAAACTATCAGTTAGAGAGCAAAAGTAAGGATCAGGTGAAATTATGAAAGCTCTAGTGAGATGGTGCAATTCAGTAGCATTTCAGTAGACTTATTGATTGAAATTTTCACTAGGAACCAGAAAGAAAAAAATGGAGCAGCTCTCAATTTTGATCTCTCTGCATGAGTAGTTGTGTGCTTGTTGAATACTAATAAAGCACACATTGCAGTTAGTTTGATGTTGCATACTTTTTTAATGATGTTGGCCTCATGCTTCTCCAAAAAACTATATGCAATATGTTTAATATGTAAACTAGCATGAAAAAAATCCACATGGATGACATTAATTAAAACAAAAAAGGAAAAATAATTTGCATTTGGGTGGACAAAAGTTTCTACTCTTTCTGACAAATCAATATTTTCAAACCTATACAAGAAGGTTAAAAAATGCAGACTATGTTCTTCCATCAGAGTATCTGTGAAGTAGATGTTAGTGGTAAATGTGTTGGTAAAAAGCATTTGACTGGTTACTTTTCGTCCCTCTCAGTGAGGGATCCTTCTTGGGAGCTACCTCGAAGTGAGGCATCTTGTGTCAGGTAGCCACCCAGCTGCCTCCTGGAGCCAATGCAGAGAAATAAGGGGTGGCTTATTGCATCCAAAGAAACCCACGTCTGAACTGTAGAGAAGGAATTGCTCTCTGGAGTGTCCCTTTCTCTTCATCGTGTTAGGTGGAGCCTGGAAGTTCAGCTTTTTAACTTTTGGTTGTCAGTAATCAGAAGAATGAAGACAAACAGCTTAATGTCAGCATTTTGTTTTTCCTCCTATAATCCCTGATTATGGGTTGAAACTCCTTTTTTTGGTAATGATTATGAAAAAAAGATTTTGTTTTTAGTAAGGGCAATGAATACAAAATTGAAGGTACGTCAGTTTTACTGTCTGGAGCAATATTTTTAAAGTAATGATGTACAGAATTCTGTTAGGAAGCACTTGGTCCTGCAAATAACTGTGCCAGTAATTCTTTTGTCAAAAGTAACCTCATCACCTCCTTGTTTGTCAATAGACTATTTACATTACTTTACAGATGTACTGTGTCAATTTTCATTCTTATGCCTTATTCTGAAGACAGTATGTGCCCTCAACTCTTGGGAACTGCAATGTTAACTAGACTTTAAGAAGTCTGGATTCTGGCATGGGAATTTGGACTCCAGTTCCTCTCTTCTGATTGTCTTAAATGACAGCTGAAGAAAGGATTCGGATCCCTCCTGAGTGGTCAGAATTGATCCTGGTACAACCTGTGAGTACTGGGGAGATGGCTTCAGAGAACAGGCTGAGTTTAGGTTTAACAGCAGTGACCAGGTGGCCAGTGATGAGATACATAGCTGGTTCTCATTTGGGCAGGCTGCTGCTTGGAAAGGAAGTGAATCCTGGAGCTGTGAGTAAAAGCACAGTGTTAGATGTGACAAACTGTGGAGAGTTTGACTGGAGCAAACCCAAATATTTTGTCTTCCCTTTTCTGAATACTCTGTATTTTGTCAGACTTCAGAGTAGGCAACAGCTTCATGTAGGGGTTTCTATTCTATCTCAAAGCCCCAGCGGGCTCACAAACTGATTATTTAGCAGTTTTCCTGCCTTTGGCATGTTAAAAAAACGACAGAAAAGAGAGAGAGGCATGAATGTGGCAGAGAGGTTTTTCCCTCTGTTTTGTTATCATTCCCACCCTTTGATGGCTTTGATGGCTGTTCCTGACAAGAACAGGTTTGCTCCATATGGTCCCTTATAGCTCCTTCTTTATCTCTGTTTCGTATCAATCTCCAATCCTGCATTCAAAGGAAAGAGTAGGATTTAGGTAAGACCGTTAGCTGGCCTCTTGGTTCTTACAACAGTTTGAGGCTTCAAAAGTCCCTTTGCCTTGTGCAGAGTTGGTCTGGTACCATATGCCGGATTTCCCACAGCAGGAACAACCCTCACAGTGGGTGTTTCTTGTCATTCACAGCATAAGGAAGACATATGCATGAAGAAGCTCTTGGGGTTTTTGCTTGGCAGAACCACTAACATTTTCTTATTCCCCCATCCATCTACTCTACTGGACCACAGGTCCACATCACCATTTAAGATTATTTGTTGATCTTCAACCAGAGTCTTTTTCAGAGGCCTTGCGTCCCACCAAACACCTCCCCGCACTTGATCACTAACTTCTCCTCCTCAGTTTTCCTCCTTTTCTCCCCAGATTGAGGCCATCCAGGGCCAGCTCCAAGGTTTGAGCCATACCATCTGCCTCATTCCAAAGAAAACCAGTTGTGCTTTTGTTATGCGTCCTTGTAGTGACGTATTCACATCAGCTGACCATGTCAGTTAGAGCATCACACCATGGGGTTCAAATTGTGACTCAAAACGTTTAAGCGAAACTGTCTTTAACTTCATACATTTTCATATACATGTTTTCTTACAGACAGAGGATTTTTTTCTCCTCTGACTCTTGAAATTTTTCAATATCATAATTATATAAAATGCTAAGTGAAACACTTTCTGTTTTATCAAAATATGAACCACTTAAAACAAGAAAACAGAAGTTTTATCACATTATTATCTTGTACAATCAAGGGCAATTGTCTTCTTTTAAAAGACTGTCTAATCCAATTTCTAGAATTAAATGATACAGCAAGTATAGTTAAGACTTGACTCTTAACTTAGGATTGTAAACCATTTGGGAATGTTTAGATAACTGTAAATACTATATATTTGTTTTCCCTCAAGAAAGTCCTTATGCATACTAAAAAATAAGTTAATTAAATGTTGATTAGAAGGTAACCAAGAAAGATATCAATTAGCCAATGCAAGAGCATCCTGAATCAAATATTTTTGACACAGAACGTTGTGTGGTAAAACATACTGAACAAGTATGCGGGTGTTCAGTAAACAGTGAATCAGATTGTAAGTAGCTATAGTGTTACTCTACATTAATTAGCAAATTTAATAGTGTTATCCATTATACTTGATGTATTTTGTTTATCAAAACGTATTTAGTTTATTTTTCTGCCTCCCTTTGGGAGACCAAATTTGACAATTATGATTGTACAATTCAGACAGCATTGTGAAAAATTTTAAGTTTGGAAAACATGAAGATTACATATTCTATAACAAATAATACGTTCCAATCAAGCCCAAAATCAAATAAGTGGAAGTTACAAGAAATCTCTAGTTTTACTTTATTCCTAAGTTAGCATTCTTTTGCAAGGAAAGAGCTATCCAAATAAAAATGGAAATATAAATCCACAAGCGAAACTACAGATCCAGCCTAAATTTGTGTATTAGCAAGATTTACCATAAGATAATACAGGGTAAAAGCATGGATTTATAATGAGGAAACTTAGTTTCCTCTCTTTAATAGTCATTGCTTTATTTTAACACTAGGCTCAGTAAAGCTCAGTTATAATTTGTTCAGAGTTCCATTATATTTTAAAAAGTCCTAAGTATTTATATTGCAATATATATGTATAGTGCAATTTTGTATTGCACTGTTTTAAAAAGTCAAAAGTATTTTAAATAGGAAAAACTCTCTGTTGCTAAACTTCCAGATTGGTTTTTTATTTCTTTTTAAAAATAAAAGAGATGAAGAACAAATCAAGATGAATTATTTCATCTGATTGTTATCATGTCTGTTGTTTTTTCACTGTTTTTTGTATTAATTATATTAGGAGTTCCCTAATCACAGTCCCATTCTCATAATATATCTCCCCTATACCTGGACAATTTCTGTCCTAATAATCCATGCCTTTATAATGATAAAGGAAGGGAAACATCTTAGGTGAAGTGAAATTGTTGATGGAAGCAATGATTTGCCCTGCTAAAATATATTGAATGGCATAACCCAGATAATTTTTTCTATTATTTCAGAATTAGCTTATAAAAATATTTTTTCCCCCCAATAGAATAATTGGGGGGAAAAAAAGGGTTAAGTTCATAAGAGTTCTTCTAATTAAAAAAATATCCACTTGAAGTATTCTTAAAAATAAAAGTTGATTTTATTATGAAGTTAGAAATCTATTGATAGAATAACAGAAGGTTAATGTATGCAAAAAAGAAAAAGCCACCAGAGAGCACTTTGTCAGGACACAGGTTTTTACCCATGCCAAACAAACAATGCAGACCCTGTGCAGAATTCTATTTAAAATTCCATTTCAATTATAGTCAATTAGAATCATAGAATCATTTGGTTGGAAAAGACCTTTAAGATCATCGAGTCCAACTGTAATTAGAAGTGCTATTGTCCCCATTACCAACTGAAGGTCTTTCAGGATATCTGGTCTCCTTACAAAATTTACATGTAGGATAATTAAATCATGAGTCCATATTTGCTTGGATGGAGGTAGGAATTTGATAAGAAAAGTTGCGATCTAGAAGCCACTAGGTATTTTGGTAACTGATGTATAAATATCTAGTAATGGTGGGTTGTTAAAAAATATTCTAAAGCTGTGGACCTACTTAAATATCTGATTTGAGCTGCTCCTGACACTAACAGATATTATAAAGGAAGAGAAAGTCTTTATCTGACTCCACCATTTCTCCTTGCCTTGTGACAGGGTTTCCTAGGGATAGCCACACCAACCACACACCCTTCACCTGGTGACAGTAATTGGAAAGTATTGGCACTGCTCACATTTTAAATAAAAGAGAGACAGGTTTTCAGGATATTTTTTGTGCCACTGCCGAGGTGTTCTTAGAATCAAAAGTAGAGACTTTCTGTCACCTTAGCAGTTGAATCAATAGTTTTGCAAATATAGTGAATACCAGAGATGAGAAGACTGAACTTTGTAGAACCATGCCGTTCATGGCATCTCCAGTCAAGAAGTGATGGAGATGGGAGGCAGTAGTGCCAAAAGTTGCAGAAGATTCCAGGATGGTCTCCATCCTGGTTCATAATCTGTGGATGGGACAGAGTCACATACAAAAGCATCAGGATCCTAACAAGTGAAAACTACCTTGTTGTTGAGAGTTTGATAACTAGGTTGCTCAGATCCTGCATGGAAACTCAGCAGTTGGCTTGTTTAGTACAGGTGTAACAGCTGAGTGGTCTGGAGAGGTCAGTCATGGCCTCTTACCAAAGGAAGGGTCATTTCTCACGTTATTTTGCTTTTTTGCCTTTTCATTTATTTTATACGAGTAGAATTTTGAAATTTCATGATAGCAAGTTTTGTCAAATGACCTGTGGTCATCTCTGGTTTGGATAGCTGTAAAGGGAAGTCTTTCATCTCACCTGGGCAACAGGAGATTTAGCAGAAACAACAGCTGCAGAAAAATCTGTATTCACATCTTACTTCAGGGGTTTTAATTCAGAGGGGAGAATAAATGTTTATGTCACACAAATATGTTTAGACTGATGAAAAGAAAATAAACTACATGTAATTATGATCTTATTTAAAATGCAATGATTTTAGTTGACAAAGCAAATAATCATTTGCATTTGGGTATAGTTTCAGACCTGGAATCCAAAAGCCTGAGGTCCTATATAAGTGGTAAACAAGACAGAGAGCAACACTCCAGTTTTTGCTACCTTGACTCTCCCATAGTTCTCCCATGTTTTCTGCCTTCTGTGTGCTCTCTAACCCAGACAAGTTAGGAAAGGTTATGAAGTTTCCAACCATTTGGTTTATGAACAATTTACCCAAAGGTGGCAATTGTGGTGGCAGGTGTCTTGCTGTGCAGATCTGACTCACCAGACTGGGACCTCTCAGCTATTTCACAAGTGCTCTGAGCAGCTGCAAATTGTTATGATTTTGTGGCTCCATGGTGTTTGATTACTCATGATCCAGAATCTTTTAAGCCAGTGACCTACAGAGAATTGGTACCAAACTCTTGGACTGTGGTGGACACATCTTCAGTCAAGGGAGACATTGCAGTGTCCTGATGTGCAGTGGTCAGCATAGCTATGCAATGCCATGATATCACCATTGGACACCTTCTACAAGATAGCAGATCTGTAAAGCAGGAATTGATAACCAAATCAAGTACCCCACTGGTACCCAAACTAACAGTTCTCAGTTTCCTATGATTTTGTCTTTATTGGAAGTCCAGGCTTTCTGTTCATTTGGGAATGAGAAGGGCAAACCCCTCTTTTGCATTCATTGGCATCTAAAAATATAGAAGTGCCTGAAGCAGCCTTTTCTTAGGCAGAACTATACAGACTCACAGGACCGCTTTGTTTTCCCCAGCTGCCTGTTTCTATTACATTAGCAAGAACTTAATGTTTGTTAAACACATATGGGTGTACTCTCATATACAGGCACACACACATGCTTTGTGATTGCTTTTTCCTTTGGAAAAGAGGGGGGAAAAAAAGAGTAGAAATCTTGACTAGCTTAAAAAAACCCCAACCCAACAAAGTCAATCAAATGAGAAACAGACAGGGGATGACAAGGAAGAAATCTGGTTCAGTGCTACACTCAGAGCAACAGCTCTGCCACTACACTCAACAAAAGAAGCAGGCCCTGTATATTTGTTATTAATTACATAATATACACTTAAGATTTAAAACTGACATTACAGGGTTTGGTTTTAAAATAAATATAGATATGCAAATATAAAATAAATATAAGCTTTAGCCTGGTAAATGAAATGGTATCTGGGAATATACCTGGGCCCTGGAACCTGATTGTTCCCTCCTGCTCAGCTGCAAGGTCTGCCCATGCCCATGCCCAGCCTCTTCCCAAGCAGTTGTCAGGGCCAAACTTATAGGTCTTTTCCATTTATCCTGCTTTTGCAGAGGAAGGGAATTTAATAGCTTTGATGTGGACTGTTCTGTGCCCACTGATTAGTAAATGGATCTGGACCTGCTGATTTACTAGTATAGCTATATATTCCTTTATATATATGCATTAAAATTTTCCATGCACAGATGGGGCTTGGTGTAGGACCTGTATTTAACTTAAGACTGATTACATTTACTTTGTAGTAAATGCAAGATCTTAGTTGTGCTGGTGCTAAAGAGGTAATCAGAATATAGTATGTCAATCTGCAGTTTTCCACTGATGGTCTAGAGCCTCAGAGAGATCTGTGGGTGAATTTGGAGATGTCCATGGCAGGTAATACTGTAGGAAAAACAAGCCCATTGTTAGTTTTGGTTTACTTCACTCCACAGGGGCTTGCACTGCTGCTGGAAAAAGAGTAAGGTTTTCCTATGAGTAATATTTGCATGCCTTAATTACAAGAGCTGTGTTCTATATCCCCTGGGAAGCTCAAAACCCCAAGCTTGCCTGCTGTGAAGACTATCAGACCACAAGGGTAGCCGCAGGCATTGTCAGAACCTGTGTTTCAAAGCACAATCAATCCGATGTGCTTGAGCTCAGTGTGTTGCTGGTGCCCTTCCCAGGATGCTGGGGAGGCACCTGGGAGCCACTCTGCAAACGGGACAAAAGACAAGCTGGGGGAGACAGAGCATGCCAGGCTTTCTGTTTCCCTTGAACCCCCTTCCAGGGTGTTGTCAAGGTCCCCAGCTACCTTGACATGAATCAGCACAGGCATGAATCTGTCTCACTTCAAGCAATTGCAGCCAGGTGCCTTTTAGTAGACAAGCTTGCTTATTTGAAGTAGACTGAGCTGCCGTTCTGTGTGCGGTATGGACTTAGCTATGCCCTTGGAGCACCATGTCCACATTTTCTGACATGTAAAGCTCCGGAAAAAAAAAATCCCAGGGGAGGTCTGAAGAACTCATAGTGAACTTCAGTCTGCAGACAAAAAGCCTTTCTTAGTCACTTTTTATTTATCCCTTAGAAAAATTTCCTAGGTACCAAAAATGAAGAGTAATGTTTTGGCATGTTTCCATTTGCTTCCACAGATTTCCAACTGATTTTAAGTCTTTGGAGCAGGTTAGTAATTTTTGCCTGGTTCTTTTAATTGGCCGTTGTTTTTAAAAATATTGTGTATTACTGAACTGTGGTCTCCAGTGCAAATGAAAGGGTGTTTATAAGTATGAATGTCTCACTCGGGGCAGCTGGGGGAGGCCATGGTCTGCATGCAGAATTGGTAAATTCTCAGGGCATTTCTCAATTTTTAGCAAACTCAGTGGGAGCAAAGGGACTTCAGGACTTTATAGGATCCTATCTTTTGCTTTGAAAAAGCATCCATGTTGTGACATAGACCAGTTTTACTGGACAAAAAGGTTGTTTATGAACATGATTGATGCCCCTAATTTGGCTAATGCTTGGTTTATTCCGGGATAATGTTTACACAAATTATAATAACTTTCCAAACATCTTGCATCTGTTGCTTACTTCCTCTGAGGATCTTCCACTTCCCCTCTGTTGCAACGCATAATTGGGAACAAATCAGCAGG
>NW_009260763.1:828384-844599 GCF_000687185.1 Egretta garzetta
CAGCAGGAAGGAAATATACTCTCTGGTTTAGCTAAAGCTATAGTGTTTGTTTAAGTTAGTGATGCGTGAGTGGTTTGCTAAAGATTATTTTTAAAGGTCACTTCCTACTTGGAAAGCAGCCTGTAATAAGCTTCTTTTCAAGTGAAGAGATCTTTCTTTAAAATTCTGATTCTGGGTGGTCTGGTTTATTCCCAGCTCCCACAGAAGCCAATGGGAAGGGATGCTCCATTGTCACCTGGGGACACTTCTGGCTCTTTCTGAAAACAAAGAGTGTATTTCAAGGAGAGAAGGTAGGAATGGAAATATACAGTTAGTACATATATAATAAGGCGTGCCTTTGCCAGTCTTGTTAGAAAAAGAAAAATCTGCATCCTTTAGATATGTACAGGCAGAAGGAATTAAATAAATCATTGAGAAAATGGATGAACTGGGAGTGGATTAGCTAACTCCAAGTACTTTCCATATTTATATATATAACATCAGGAGGATTCTGGCAGGTGTTTGCATCTCACACTCGCTGTCGAAAAAGTTACTTCCTCCAATTAGCCTTTGTGTTTGTTTAGTAATGAAGGGACCTCACAGGAATGTATAGCATATATTCAGTGCAAAAAAGGAGGGAAAGACTTTCTAACATGTTTAGCTTTGGAGAAAAAAAACCAAACCTAACTTTCAGAAGGGAATGGCCAGAAATTTTTGAGTTAATTTTTGAAAGAGTCAGAGCTGTTGAACAACATGTAATCAAACATATATTCTGAGCTTCGGATCTATTATTTAGAAGAAATGTTGATATAGTTAGTTCACAAGGCAGGACAGGTAGATCACAGTGATTCTGAAATTGTTGCATCATATGTCTGTAGATAAGAAAGGGATGATAAAAGATCACCCAAGCTATAGTTTGGGGCCAAAAATGGCATACTAGCAGGTATTACGCACATGGCAGTTGGGGAGGCATTTGTGGGAGGCAAAAAATTCCAAGTTGTGAGCAGTCTGGGGTCCCCTACTCCCATCCAGACATCTAATGTCAGCAGCATCGTGGTCCTATGCGAGGCAGCATCTCCTGACTTCTACAGAGTCTGGGCAGCAACTGCTTCTCTGGGAAGGGGACATGGGACATTTCTTGGGCAGTGTTGCTAGCTTGTGATCCAGCCCTACCTTCTGCACCAAGAGGCAACTCAGAATACCCAGATGATCCCTGACTGACCATCACCTAATCACTTCTCAAATCAGGAGATTTCATACCTCTAGGCAGTCTGTGGCACTTCAGAAAACTTGCTCTTTCTTAACCTTCTCTTTCCCCAGACTAAAGACCAGTCCCCTCAGTCCTTCTTTTAAGGCTATTTGGTCTTTCTTTTCCTCGAATTTTTTTCTTAATTACCTTGTACCATTTTATTCTCATTATGTTCCTTCACTTTTTGAGGCAAAAACTCTCCCATGAGAAACATAGAAAAAGTTCCTGGGAATGGCAATTTGCATAGGAAAATGAATGTCTAGCTAAAAAAAAACAAAACAAACAAAAAATAAAGCGAGAGAAACAAATGGGCAAATGTTTCTCTGCCCCAAACAATCAGAGACTCTTGCTATGCAAATAAGATCCAGCAGATTTAGGATGCAGGTATTTAAAAAACAAAAACCCCCACAGATTTTTGACACTCTTCTTCAGAATGAAGTTACGTTCCTAAAGTATCATGACAATTTTGCAACAGCTGAATTGTCCATGGGTGTTTCCAAAGATAGTGTTGATACATTAAATTAAAAATTGAATCTAGGTTTTTCAGCATACAAAAATGAGTATGAGAATATTTTCTAGAATACCTTAGCCCTTAGTTACTGAACAGTTGCAGTTTCATATCTTTATGTGAAGTCAAAATTAGCATATTCATTGACAGAATTGGAAAGATCTGACTATATTCCTCCCCAAAATTGGAAATTTTGTTAAATATGAACACAGAATGAATTTTTGTGGCCTCAGACATGCTTTCTAATGTCTTTGATGGACTGGAATGTAACAAAACATAGAAGTAGATTATGTACATTCCAACTTGATCTGATTCCAATCCTGTCCAGACTCCTAATGTGTTCTGGACAGTTATACAGTGTACATGAAGGTCTCTCTTGGACTGAAAATATAACAGAGGGTCAAACATATGAATGCTTATAACAATAAGGAAATTCACAGGATTATCATATATATCAAAATTAAAAGTAAGTAAAAAGAGGAAAATGTCTGTTTTGATGGTGCAATAAAAGTTGCCCATGTCTTAAGCAACACAGGAACAGATTTGTTTATGCTGGCTGAAGAAACACCGAAAAACACCTACATACTTGTCTAGGCTATTTTTTTAACTTCCCTAAGTTAGTCTTATTGGAGAGTACTACAAACAAACAGGCAATCGTGTGTATCTCCAAGGAGTATAACGAGCATGAGTGTGCAGTCAAGTTTAGATTTAGGGCTGCTCTTACAAGTAGTTACTATCCCTGATGCAATAAGTTGTTGAAAAATGCCACGAAAATAGTAAAGCATCTACCAGAAAGAATGCAGATTCAGACCGATCTGTATTTAGCACAGGGTAAATGAAATATTGCTTGAAGAAATCTGGTTCAATAGAAAACAGAAAACAGATCCTCCTCCATTCAGAAGCTCATTTCAATGTCAGTGGGTCTTTATAAGTGAGGATATGTATAAAGCAAAGGAAAAAAATTGACTTGTACAAAAGAGAAAGCATGTGACTTGGTATAGAGAGAACTGCCATAATGTGAAGCAGTGCTTTCAAAGTCAAAGGCACATAAGTCAAATGGTGGCTTGATGGGTGTGATGGCCCCCAGCAAGGGAAACTGAAGAAGAACATATGGTAACTTCTACAAAATCTACATGTTAGGGGAGAAAGGGAGGATGACGGGCAGGAAAAAGCAGAAACAAAGGTTGCATTGGTGATTTTGTCTAAATGTTCTTTGGGAGGCCACAAAAAGACAAGGCTGAGCTGGCTGACCCCTGACCATGACATGACCAAAGTTACTAGCTTTGTTTGCCCAAGTTACTCATACCTTAGGGGGAACTGCTCCTGAGATTGTCTGAACGTTACTAACTAGTTTTAACTGAATGATTTTAAGTCTTTGAATTTCCATTTCATGTTTCTATGGACTTTACCAGTTCATGCCTGGGAAAAGAGATGTCATTCTTGTAAAAGACCCCATTATGACCCCTGGAAACTGTCAGAAAGCAGAAGACCAGTGTTTGGTGCTGATCAGCTCATGCCAGGTTTCTACTGAGTTATGTGTGACAGTAATCAATAAACTCTTTGGTCCTGTCAACTTGACTGAGGAAGGCATTCATTAGTCTTTCCCCCCAAATCTCAGGGTGGAAATAGTGCTGTTTCTTTCATCTCAAATGCTCTTGACTGGAGTACAGAAGATCAGCAAGACAACTTAAGGACATCCCTGACATTTGAAAGTTACTTGCTTGAAATCAGACACATATTTAATTCTTTAGGTAAATCAACTATTTGTCTCATGGTAGATCTATATCTTATATGCAGCTTGGGCTCAAACAATTTTCTGAAAGCTATGCTTTTTGGATCTTATTGTTTTATGTGGGTGATCCCTTTGCCTGACAAGATCCCTTTCTCTCTCTGTCATGTGTATTCACATTAATGCCAGGATACAGTTTGCCCATACATCATCTTCACAATATTTTCTGCAAGTAATGCGCTGTTTGTAGAATTTAATTCTTACAAGAACATTACAGAACTTAAACCACCCAGTGTATATCTGCACATTGTGCTCAAAATGCAGGGTACTGTGACTGGATTTTCATGAAGAAAATGTGCCAAAGGACTCCTGGTTTGCCACAAACAAACAAAAAGACACACACACACACACACACACACACGCCCCAAAAGAAATCATGGGGAATCTGCATTTCAGTACTCCTTTCTCTTCAATAGTAGTTTCTGTATTTCTCCAATTAGTTGGTTGGATATTGCGCATTTCTTTCACAGGTATTAGGTGTTTAACTCTTTTCAAATCACTGTACAGGGAATTTTCATGCCTCTTTCAGAACAGGTAATTGCTGGCAATTACCTAACTTTTTGCAGTTGTGAACCTGAACATTTCAACAACTACACCCATTTCAGACCTGTCTCTGAATAATTTTTGAAAATAGGATTCAAATTACTTGTCTGTAATGAAAGTATTTTCTCCAAGAATATATTATATTATATACTCCTAGATTTTTTGATACCTAGAAAGGCTAGATTTTAGACTGAGTTTTGAACTAAGGCATTTGCGCTTGCACAATTTTGTGCTTGCAATAATTGCAATGAACATAGTGGCAGAGCTGTTGCAAAAGAGAAGCCTGAGTCTTTAATGTGTCCGTTTACCAAAATTACTGAGGTTTTGTGCTGTGGGTTAATTCATGGATAAGACATGGGGTCAGGCCCTTCTGATTTATGAAAGACAAATGAAACCATGAGCAAGACTTGCAACACCCATTATTAGACTTGTTCTCAAAAACAATGTACTGAGTTTGTGAAAGATGGGATTTATCATACCATGTTTTTCAGTCCTCAAAAGCTCTCGTCAGTTCAGCCAGCGCGTTTGATTACTGCTATGTGTACATTTTGTGTTACTCTAAGAGCAAATCCAAAATGGTGATTGTGCTTAGCATGTCAATATTACGTTTGTCCAACCTAAACACTAGCTTTGCTTCAGTATGTAACAAATGCTTTTGAAAATTTTGCAATAATAAAGGTATTCATAACTTTTTTGACAAGTAAAACATTTGGATAATGTGAACTATGCAATATGCATTATAAAATGAATGGCTAGATTTATGTTGTTACTTTAACGGTTCTACTGATTTATTTTCATATTTTTGATTTGTGGATTATATAGTAAAAATGTTTATGTATCTTCCATTGACATGGGATAGACTTTTCAAGTTTCCACATCACTATTACATCTTTCCTTGACCAATATAATTATAGACATTATATTCTCAATTGAAATTCACAAACTTTTTAATGTAAGAACATGACTGACAATTTTAATGGTGGTCATAATTCTATAAAATGGAATAAAACACAATATTTAGTCTGAGATATAAAGTATAGTGCTAACAAAAATATCCCCAGGATGTTTCATTAACTCCAAACCTTAAGAATATGTAGGTTTATATGCTGGAGATGGCAAAGCACTTGACTTTCAAAGACCCAGTGACATGAGTAGCGTACGCAAAGCACATAGTGCTGTGAAAACATCTGGCAATCTACTGTTTTGTTAAGAAATAGGAGAAGTTTTATATAAAATTCCTCTATTTCCCACAGTGCGTTTGGATTCCGGCAGGGAGGTGTCTCACCCAGGGATGCAGCTGAGGCCCTGACGGAGGTAACCTGCACAGCAAGCTCAGGTATGGTCATGGGCAGAAGGGCTTGCTGGAAAAACAGGGAACTGAATTGTAATCCCAAACCTGCACAGCACTTGGCACCTGCCCAGACCTCTGCATATGCCTGTAATTCACTATTTCCTCTTGTCCTTCCTGCCCCAGAACCTTTAATCCAGACCATTCGCATTCATCAGGCAGGAGATTATTCCTAGTCTGTGCAGTGAGAAAACCATACATAAAGCTGACAAACGACTGAAGCTGGCTGTGAAAGTAGTTGTCTAAGCCTTTTCACCATTTATTACACAACAAGAGGATTTTACATCGGTGGTTCACTGCATTTTGTATCCTGTTATTATTCCTCCCCTACAAATCAAGTAGTTAAGAGACTTTTTTCCCCAGATAGATATAATGTATGTTCAAACATGAAAAGGCGCAATTATTAGCAAGTGAAATTTACTGTCTCAAAGTTAAAACAGTTGAAAGTTATGGAAAAATATGAAAATCAAATGCTGTGTTAGCCAAGGTTGTTGTTTTGGTTTTTTTAAGAGTGTAATACTCAAAGATTATTTGACTACATTTGAAAACATTGTATATAGTATGTGTAATACTGTCCTCCCAGATTGTAAATATCTGCCTTAAAATTTGTCAAGAAGATATTTTGTCTGTATCTAACTCAAACTCAGCAAATAGTTTAGATCAATAAATTTAAGTTTATTTTTTTTTTACATGAACACCCCATTCTACAAGAAATAAACAACAACCTACTCCATTAGTTCATTCACACCTAATTTTTAAAAATCAGTATAAGAGAGGTGAACGCTATCCCTGCCAGGGGAACATGACAGGGACCTGTCATTCACTGTCAACTACATCACCTGTTAAATGTTAGATTTTCAGTTGGAGGAAATATTGAGCCATAATAAACAGCAAACATCCCAAGTGGGTAAGAGGTAGACTATTTCATGACTTACTCTGACAGCTCAAACTTTGGACCTGTGAAAAACATAATTACTGATTAAGAATCAAGTTTTTTTCCTGTATCTTCAAGTCTTCCTTGCTTAAAGTGACAGGTTCCCTATTAGAGGTAAAAATTTCTATGGCAAAATATGGATTCAATGAATAATGACGAGGGACCAGTTCTTACTGTTGCCCAGGCTGACTGCTTTTCAGGTTAATAATTTTTTATATCCTGACCTGCAAATATCTTAGTGTCATTGCATAGAAGGCAAACTTCAGCAAAGAGAGAAAACTCTTCCCCTCGCTTAAATGGTCCAACAGGACCAAGAAGCAATCCATATTTGACAAAGACTTGAGCCAAAGATCCCATTGAGAGAGAATTGTGCTAAACATTGTCAGCTACTAGATCTATTTTTCTTACTTGTATTAATTTATTTATTCTTATAATCAACACTTCTCTGCCTGAACACCCCCCCTCCCTTAGTCTGTCATTGTCAGGAAATATAAATATCTACCCGTCGTACTTTCGGCGGTATTGCCACAGCGCGTCTGTGCAGGGCTCCTCCGTGTTCATCTGATATGAGTCAGATGTGATTAGCACAACCAGAACGGAGCTTGACAGCCTGCTGCTTCCCCGAGGGGGCTTCGCGCCATGACGGGAGAAGCCCACAGCCAGACTGCGCGGGGGAAAGCAGAGCATTATAAGTGATGTTATTCATCTCATGCACTTGTGGGCAAGCCAGGGATTGTCTTGGACTGCCCTTAAGATTAGATTTTTCCACCAGATGTAGGGTATTGTGGCAATTTAATTTCCTTATACAAAGTTGTGTGGATTATATAAACCTCTTTTTCTGCCTTCAATTTTTAATAAAAGAAAGAGCTCTGGAGTTTGTGGAGATTATTAGCAGCATAATAATAAAAAGACACTGACATCACCTCAGCTCCACCGGAGCCTAAGTGAAGACAATCGTTAGACCACTTTTAATACCAGAGTTCAAAATACAGGACGTAGGAGCTCTGCAGGGTTTGTTCAGCTGACAGCAGACGTAGCCCGAGCGTGTTTGTTAAGGGGAGAAGGAGCCTGCCACGGGGGATTAGCTTGTCAGCAGTGAGCAGGCTATAGCCAAACAGTGCCACATTTCCTTCCACAGCGACCAGAAGGATCTACAGCGAGGGCAGCTGCGGCCACGATCCGGTGGAGGGTAGTCTGTTGTGGGTCGGACTCCCTCCTGCTACATGACACCGACTGCAGCAGGCTGCGGTAACGGGGGATTACATCTTGCTCCTCTGGCAAATCTGTCTGCTGAAAGTATGTTTTTCAAAGACATGCTGTAAACATCTACTTTTCAGTGTCTGCTTGTCAGTATTATAGTCCCGCTTTAGAGAAAAAGAAGGGATACATGCTTCACATATTTCAGTTCCACACTAGATTTCTTCAATGCTCTAATCAAAGCCATGTTACTAAAGGCAGTGAAGTCAGCCTTTTTTTTTTTTTTACTATTTTCTTAAATTCTGGTAATTTTTTTTTATTTAAGGAAAAGATGGGATGTTTTTTTATTTTCCATTTTCTATTGCCGTTGCAACAAAACGCTTTTTGCCCACTGAAATCCAGGTCTTCAGTTACTTTTTCTCTTATCTCATGAAACCTGACCCTACTGAAATGCTTGAAAGAGTGTTCCAGAGAGGAACTGAAACATGGAGGAGCAGGACTCTGAGCAGTGTGCACCCTACAGCCTTTTCCTAAAGCTAACATACATACAAAAGAGTGTAGGGTTAATCATGGACATGTCTCAGTTTAGCAAAGTGATATTTCTCCATTTTGAAAGCACATGGCATTAGAAGAAATAAGTCTGGATTGAAAATATATGTGGCCTCCACCTTGAGTCTTCAAGCTAAGAGGTCCTCTAAGAGATCTGAGCTGGAGCTGGCTCTATAGTCTCCCACAGATTTACAGCTTGATTGAACCGAACAAGTCAAACCATATTGTGTCCAATCCTAGAGTTTTATTTTCATAGTACAGAAGCTATTCTGCAAAATGTACAATTTGTCTCATCAATTATGGATTTTATGATGATTCATAAGCACTGGAAGCAGGATTAAAGTCTTCTTGATAAGTGAATTAATTCTGTAGGGTACTAGGAATTTGTGGTATAAGCTGTTTGAACCTGTCATTTTGTTAACTGTGAACTGGTATTTAAAACTCAATGTGTGTATGCAGACAGGACATCTCAAGTAAGGTTTTCATTATTATAATGGTGCCCCTGGCTATGTTATAGTTAGAGTTGAGTCAGCGTATTTTTTCTTGTGTATGTACTTTGCCACATAAGTTCATTCTTGAGTAGATTAGAATGTTTCTAAATAAAAATAGCAAATTAAAATCTTTCTAAATTTTAGAATTAGAAAAGGATTTTTAGGAGTGGATTTCTCAATGGAAAAGGTTTCTGGTGCTGGAATAGCATTTATATACAAGGTACAGAATTCAAAGTTTATCATTTAAGATGCTTTCTCACTCTTGAATAACTAAAAATGAGTCCAATTTGAAATCATATTTATTAAGTCCATATGGTCTAACCCATTTGGTGTTTTCAAAACAAAATATAAACACAATGAAATAATTAGACTTAAATATGTACTTTTTTTCTCCATTCTGTTACAGACCACAATCTGGCCAAAGTCTTATGGACAAATCTGATCTGTATTTTAGCCTTACTGATACATTCCTGTTGACTTTTGTGCATCCATATGGTGAGAACTTGCCCCCAAGGATATGTTTACACTGCAGCCAAATGTTTAACCACAGAGTTTATAGAGTTTAAACTCTCTAGCCTGGGGAATAATCACCGTATAGTCGTGACATTGCAGACCTCAGGCCATGTTAATCTTAAAAACATTTATGTAGAGATAGCTTTGTCATATTCTGTGAAAACCTCTGTGCAGCTGCCAGATATCTTATTGCTCACACTTGCTCTGGTTAATATAGACTGGATGGGTCTACAAGTGCTGTACCAAACACTTTGGTGGAAATGACCATCTATTTCTATTAACAAACACCTCAAGATACACTTTAAGGAATATTTTTTATGCAAGATATTGCTCAGCTATTTCTGGACATGACTGAATTGTGAAAAGTAGATATGTAGCATGACTGTTAACTTGTGTAAACCCAGGGGATGAATGAGTTACTACTTAAGTCATAAGTATGTTTCTCCAAATACGCCTTTAGCTTTGGTATGAACAATTATACATATTAAGGCATTCTTTTTTTAATTGTAATTTTAACAATATACTTTTGAAAATGGCTTGGAAATACTTGGAAAAAACACCATGAGCCAGTGGTTTATAACTGTGATACATATAGTTATAGCTATAATTATAATGCCTGGTAATGGCAGTGAAAACTGTTCCTAGTTGCTAGTAACTATTTAAATATACAGAAAATTACATCCTCAACTTCAAAAAGGTTATAGTTCAAATAATGTCAACCTTACCCGCCATTGTCATGTATTCTGTATAGTCAAACAATGGTTTAAAAAGGTATTGTTCTTCTGTGAGAGCACCCTATGGTGTCTTGCTGTATCCATAATGTACACAAACGTGTAGACAGTGGAACCAGGGGGTTTATATAAATACACATAGTCCTTTCAAATAGTCTATCATTTGAAAGATACTGACACCACTATCTCTACTTACTTTATTTTTCATTGTTAGGACCAGGACTGCTTTCTAGGCTTGTTAAGGGTCACGTGAGCCTCCTCTAATTGTGCCTGGTTGAAGGTAGTTGTTCTGCTTAAGGGAACTTTACAAGTGGCTGTGAAGGGGCTTGCTGGGAATTTAGGGCAGATTGGCTTCCACTGACACAGGTCAATGTTGAGAGTGTTTCATGATACCAGCAGACTGATGAATTTAACACATTAACCACTTCATATTTCAGCATCCATATTTTTGATGTCATCAGCATTCATTTAACTTTTCCTGGTCCCTGCTTGACAATTGTAAGCGTTTGTCCCGTCACGTGCTACTGTTTTTATTTCCATATGGAATTAAGAGATGACAGAGAAAGAAGCTCTGCACTCAAAGTTTGCAAGCTGAGATTCAGGGAGTCTCCTCTAGAAACTGATAAACTGTACAAAGTTATTCTACACATTACAGATGATGAAGAGCTCCTTGACTCAGGAAGAGTCTTGGCAGGACAAACACATGAATTTTGTAAGAGCAGGGTGATTTTTTTTTTCTGACAATGTTATTTTCTTATCTGATGGGAGCTCATTTCCAAATAGCTGCCAAAATCTGGGTATGATCCAAACTGAATTCTATCTTTGGTGGGGTCTAAATGCAGATCTAGACATTGCAACTTTTGCCCATTGCTATAAAAGTTACATATTCGTTAAATATGTCTGTGTGTCTTGGGAAAATCAGGCCACTGATATTTGGGACACACACTTGAGACCCTGGGCCAAATTATATCATTACCAATTATTATCTAATGCATTCAGTGAGGGGAATAAGTAATGGATTGGGAAAACCTAAGCTTTCTAATTTCTTGTTCTTTTTATAGTCAGTTTTCTCATCCCATGTCCTATGCTGATGTTCAGAATCAGCGCTGGACATAGCCCACATACATTTGTGTGTGAGACTAAGCAACAATTATGGGAGCAGATGGATTTATTTAGAAAACTTATCTGTGTCCTAAGGAACAAAATGAAATAAACAAATAAAAACTCCTAAGACAAGAGAAGTCTCGGGTGGGAGAAGAGGGGGAGGAAGAAGAAGAAAGAATATAAGTATTTCTTGGCTGATATGCCCACATTGACACTTTTTTCCATAAAATGTGCCTAGCTACTTCTCTATCCCCTGTATATTCAAATCAGCTCAGTGTAATACTGTGGCTTGCTAGAACTGTTAATGAACCTGTCTTTTCCAATGTAAACTGCTTTAGAGGTGACTCTTTTCCCTCAATATCTTGATGTTAATTCAACAGTAAGGCATTATTCACGGGGAAATTCCTCCTGCTCTTGGAGCCTATAATTGAATGGTATTGTTAACTGAGTGGTCTAGCCTTTTAATGGATATTTGTCTTGTTTTGACTGAACTAGGAAAAAAGAAAGAATTCAGATCCAAGAAGCAGGTAAAGTGCACCAAGGCTGTTCAGTTAAAGAAAACAAAAATACTACAGAAATTGCTTTCTACATGAGAAAAACACTATAGTACTTCAGAACATGCTCTCATATTAAAACAACTTGCAATTCCAAAATGCTTGTGACTCTCTGGCCTTCTGTTATTTTTTGTAGTCTCAAAGTGATTTTTTTATGTGTATGTGACTTCCTTTAAGAATGCAGGATAAATGACACAAGCTAAAATTAAAAAAAAAAAAAAAAAAAAAAAAAGCAGCTTTCTCCTGCCATTTTTGTGATTAGGATTTTGTTGAAGATTTCTTTTCCAGCATGGTACACTCAAATGAACAAGCCAAGCTTTGCAGACACTGTCCCTACCTGCATATTCAAGCTAAAACCTGTTAATGTTGGTTGTATATGTGCTTTCTAAGGTGCTTGAGTTACACAGAGTGATACTTCTCTGCTATGACTACAACTACCACTTATGCAGAATGCAAAATATTTTTTCCTCAGTAACATCAAGGATATTGTATAAAACTCTTGAGTTCTAATATTTAACAAAAATGGGGAATAATAGCTTCTGTCTATAATAGGAAAAAATGTTGATGTCCAGATACATAAAGAATTGGAAGAGAAATTTAGTTAAGGCTCTGCATTGCCATTTTTCTCTAAATATTGAAAATCCATTTGTCATACCTGAGCTCACTGATAGCACATACTCAGATTCATACTTGGCCATATAATTTATCATTTTCACATGCTTAATTTCTGAACTGAACATCAAATGGACTTGTTCTTAGAAGCCAAATCCTGATTATTAAGGTCAGCAGCAGTTTATCACAGGCTGTGGGTTCAGATCTATCACAAACTAGAAAACTTTGGAAAACTTGTATTTTTATTATTATTTTTTACAACTTTACCTGTTGTAACTTCACCTGCGGTTTGTCAGATTGAATAAATACTAGTTAATTCCAAAACCTTTTAATGTCAGAATAGTCCACAATTTATCACAAGGTGACAAGGATACACAAAAGTGAGGAAAAAGCTCCTTTTTCCAGGTGGGGCTCTGAAGGCTGCCAGTTGTTGGCAGATGTTCCAGTGTCATTTACCAAAACAGTCAGACCCCCTGCCTGACCCCCAGCTGTGCTTGGTTGAAGATTGGAAAGGGGCTACGTGTGCATTAGCCAGTGTCACCACCTTGTATGACAGAACAAGGACTTGTTATACAGACTGGAACAGAAGCACTAGGAAAGAATGTGGATTTACAACCCTGTTCTCCATTTGATTTGGTTTTGGGTTAGGTTTTTTTTTCTGGGGGAAGTTAAATTCACTACCACTTCTAACTGTGACTTTGGGACAAAATCTGCCTCAGGTAATTATCTGACAGCAACTCTGGGTTGGAAACACCCTGAGTTAGCAGCCCACTTTCTGTAACTTTATTGTCAAATGTGTGACTTTATTGGCTCGCTTTGTGGTAAGTGTTGCTCCTACTCATTTAAATGGTTTTCTTTGCAGTATTTCCTTCGGGGGCTACAGCCTACATCGAGAGTATGGAAACTATTTCCCCAGATGGAGCCAATGAATGTTCTGAGGCCTAATAATATATGTATCCTCTTGCAATTACCAGCAGATTCCAGTAAACACTGGCCTTCATCTGAATGCTTGAGTACACCACTTTCCAGAGCTCTTGGCAAGAATGACGTGGGTGTGAGGGGAGCATATCCATATCTTGTCATTTATCTGTGTAGGAGGAATCTGTGCTGATTTTCTGAACCTTACTTGACCACTGACCACAACAGACGGTTTTGTATTTAACTCTGCCAGAGAGATATAGAGATGAAATACTCATTTTTTCATCTCCTTTTTTTTCTTTTTTTCACAAGCAGGATCCAAAATCTTCTTTAGCTCCTGGCTCCTCATCTCTCACTTTGTGTTTTATATTTGGGCCCACTGGCAGCAGTAGCAATCGTAGAAGAGTTTATATCACATCACACTGCAATCCTAGCTCTGACTTGGAGACCTCCAGGTGACCCAGCACTTCCTTCGGTTATGGTGTGTTGGGAGCCAACAGCTTGCAGTGACCGGAACCGGGTGTATTGCACTAGGTTCTTCACATATGGAAGTGTAGAACAAAGCCTATTCTCTGAACCTTTTGACCACTGACCACAACAGACGGTTTTGTATTTAACTCTGCCAGGAGAGAATAGAGATGAAATACTCCATTTTTCATCTCCTTTTTTTTTCTTTTTTTCACAAGCAGGATCCAAAATCTTCTTTAGCTCCTGGCTCCTCATCTCTCACTTTGTGTTTTATATTTGGGCCCACTGGCAGCAGTAGCAATCGTAGAAGAGTTTATATCACATCACACTGCAATCCTAGCTCTGACTTGGAGACCTCCAGGTGACCCAGCACTTCCTTCGGTTATGGTGTGTTGGGAGCCAACAGCTTGCAGTGACCGGAACCGGGTGTATTGCACTAGGTTCTTCACATATGGAAGTGTAGAACAAAGCCTATTCCGGCCTGGACTCAAACATTCAAAGGAAGCCCCTCAAAGGCAGCTAAAACATAAAAAATATTCATTGCAGTAAGCAGCAGGCTTTACTTGTGCAATACCATGTATGCAGAGGGAAGAATGCTGTGTAGTCACCTCCAGATAAATATTGCTCCATGTCTATGGGCGCCTGATGTGCAGTTCTCTGAAGAGAGGTCCAAAGGGAAAAATGGATCAGAGAGGATGATCTGAATGCTCACGGCTGCCATGCCCTCAGTGGGGCTTCTGGATAGAGTGTGTGGTCTCACCGAGCATGGGCTATGCACTGTTTCTGGATGTGAACAAGGTGACAGAGTCCCATAGGCAGCGAAAAGCATCTATTGTGCAGGCAACACTGCCTTTGCATCTGCTTGATTGTTTCCTCTGGAAGCCACTGCACACTGGTGCTGAGTCCCCTTCAACTAACAAGTCATGACACCAGAGCCTCTGCTTCAAGAAAACCTGATATGGTTGGGTTGTGGCCATGAAGATGCTCCAAGTAACTTGCTGATGATACTTTTTAGAAGTGTGTTATTCTGCTCTTCATAGTCTCCTCAAAACTTTGTGTTTCTCATGCTCAGCTTCAGCTAGTCTCCCCCACCTATACATTTCTGGACTTCTTTCTCGCCTTCTTAAATTTCTTTGCACATAAATCTATTGGAGAATACCTATGCATTCCCATATATAGACTGTGGTCACTTACAGCACAGGAATTATCTCCTGGCTCTTTTTGTTAGGTTCTGAATCCCATCACCAGCTATGGATAGAGCTTTGCACTGACTTGTCATTCTCACCTTTCACTTGCATCTTTCTTAAGGTGGGAGAAGCATCTGGAATCTTGTGCCATGATACACATTTGTCCTTCCGGGGTATAAGAAGCCCAATACCCTTTCCTCAAATAAATCATATCCTTAACTGATGTGAAGGCTATATTCTCACTCCTATTTATTTTCTGCATAGGGACATTTTGTGGCAGGTCCTTAGTCTGAAGGAAAATGTGTCCCAATCCCAGACAAAGTTTTTTGACTTCACTAGCAGAAATTTACTTAATTTAGTGTTAGTGTTTCTTGAAGATTTTTCTATGATTCATAAATATTTTTTGTCATTCATAAAAAAAATAGAGACCCAGCCTATTGCACTATCAAGCTCTTAAAATCTCACAGAATTTCCTTGAAACATACTAAAGGGTACTGATAAAGTATGTGTCCAAAAGGGCTTGCCCTTAGATTCAAATTTTGCATTGGTCGGGTGGCCAGTTTACCTTTTGCAAATCATCCTCTGTTAGTTAATAACAGAACTATAGGTTGACTTTGTCAAAACATAAGATTTGTTTATCAAGGTAGTACATGGGTGGAACTGCTAAAACAAATTTACTCTGCCTCCTAAGCGAGGTATGCTTTTCTATGCAAATATTCTATTCCATTGAGAACCTGAAACTGTTTTGCTGCTGGAAAACTAAATCCTTTCTGCTTTCAGACAAGTGCCCTTGGTTTATGCCTAGATTCTTCATTATGACAGACCCTGGAGCTTCAATGAACTTGACAGGCTCCTCATTTTCTGTGTAGTTTGCCTTTGGCAGGGAGCCAGACATGCATGTCTTCTCCCTACCTGTAGCCTTCCACACATCTTTGTGACAACTGTCTCACCTGCTGTTTTACTCTCATACCCAGTAACATTGGATATAAGTGATGGTAAAGTATATGGTGCATGTTAGTCAGCTGGCAGTGTAGCATCATAAAGTGTCTGATGATTCGAGGATTAAGGATGCTATATATTAGTAAAACAAATGAATGATAATTGACTCTACTTGAATGTATGGCCCATTCCTTTGTTGCAGAGAGGAAATTAAAAATAACTTTTACATAAGAAGTGTTTGGTTTATGTTAATTTTCATAACATGGTGCCATTTCTGTCATAACTCCGTTATCCTGAAATGAAATACTTGAGTATAATATAAAATAAGGTGTATCAATATGGTTGCACCAAAATAAATATCGCTTCCCATTCAATGTAGGTATAACTTGGTTGTCTTTAACTGTATTATCATGAATGTACTGCTAGCTCTTTATTTGTCTTCCTGCTCTGGGCTTCAGTGGAATGAGTTCCTGTACTTAATGGCTTTGTAGGTTTGTGATATTTGTTCAGCATGTTTGCTAAGCAATGAGCACTTAGCATTTGTCATCTGGCATCTTTAATTTTTTTTTCCCCAGAGCACTTTAAAAAGGCTGCATTTTGGT
>NW_009260763.1:844652-860253 GCF_000687185.1 Egretta garzetta
GGAAGGTACCTTGGCATATTTTATCTTTGAGAGGTATACTTTTCGGAGATGCTGTGCATTTAGCCACACAAGCATGTGGGTATATCATGTAAATTTAACCGGTTGCAACAAAAGAATAAATCTTCTCTCATGTTTTTGGCCACCCAGTAAGTAGCAATATTATTGAATAAAATCAGAAGAAAAGGTGAAAGAATTGACTTCACCACTCCTATTGTCCGACAACCCTCAGAGCAATGTATAAAGTTTTTTTTCAAGTAATTCCTGGTACTTACACACTAAAAAAATTAAGTTAGTTCTGGAGGGACATCTGTTTCTGTATATAAAATAGCCGTGCCGATTAGCCACGGTTAATAGTCCAAAGTCCAAGCTTCCATGAGACATTTCGTTTAGGCTGGCACACCTGGCTCTTAGCAACACTGCTCATTAATTTTATCGTGCGGAAGCTGACTTACACATTAGATGAGTACAGACACAATATAATTTACTGCTTAGGAAGACATTGGAGGAAGAGTGAGCAGTTTAGTGAATGTGTTTATGATCATCTTATGTAGGAAAGGGGTAAACAGACCAACGCACCTTTCGAAGCCCATAAGAGAATGTACTTTTGCTACAACCAGAGTTTTGCAGCTGAGTCCCTTTGTACAGATATGGAAAAAACGTTTTTCACTTTCTGTTTACATTGACTAAAAGTCAGAGTCTATCTCCATGCATTTCAGAGCACTATGTTCCTTGCTCACACTTGGAATGGGATCATGAGGTCACTGAGGAAAGAATTTTGTAATTCCGACTAGATTTCTGTCAGCTTCAGAGTGGGAGGTACAATTCCCTTTAGAAGTCCCTGTTTTCTGGGGTCCAGATGTTCTCTGTTCTTTAACCATGCACAAAGCATGGGGTCAAAGTCTTAGTCCTGCTCACTGTTAATACCACCATGGGTTTTGGCTTCTAGATCATTCCTGGATGAAGAAAGTGTACTTCTGATTTTGCTTCTAACTCATTCTTCTTATCGTCCTGAGACTATCGACAAAAATGTTCAATGTATCTTTATGAATTAAGACAGTCCCTTGCAGATGAATGCACCACATTGTACAGAGGACCTTCAGTTTTATAAAATAATTTACAATTTGTAAATTCAAAGAATTAAGTCTTGTTCTGTTGATCATGGGCCAAAAGAACGGTCTTTTTATTTTCCTTCACTTTCTTCCTTCATGACCTACCAAAACTGTTCATGCCCAATACTGCTTCTTAGCCTTTCCAGGCATTTTCTCTCACCTCTCTCACTTTCTTACCATATGAGCATTGCTCTTGTGGTTCAGATACTTGACCCCAAACTGCTAGATGTAATTCACCAATCTCTAGCCTGCACCCTTACAATATAAGATTGACAAAAAATATTATTTCCCTAACTCATAAAAGGTTAAAAATAAATATACTAATGTCTGGTGAACTTTACTTTGATCAGTCCTTATCGTTAAATATTTGTACTGCTTCTACCTCCAATTTGCCCTCTGCTTTGGATAAATTGCTGTAATTTTGCAATTTGTGGGGAATTCATAGGGATTAATTGTATAGAGACTTTCTTCTCACAACAAGTTTTCTAACCTCTGCCTGAAGACAAATACAGACCAGGGTTTCCCATGTTTCCTATGTTTCCCATGTTTCCCATCTCAAAACTGCGCTTTGGTCTCTGTTTCATTCTTTGAAGGTACCCAAGACAAGCTTAGAGTTTTGGCCTATTGCTAAAACTTTCTGTAATTCTTAGTAATTACGAGCACTACTTGTTGACACTGAGCCTAGGAATGGCATGCAAGTATGCTATATAATACATGTCTTTATATTTTTTTAAATAATTAAAATTTTCAGGATGCTTGAATATACTTTTTAATGTATAGATAATGAAGGTATATTTCAGTGTAAAAATATGAATGCTTCTGAAAACATCTTATTGTACAGTTTAATGTAAAATCATACTTGATTGTCAGCTTTGAAGTATAGACCACTTAAAATGAGACAACATTATGTGGAGTACTAAGTATTTTCCATTTGCCATCAATACTGTGCTTTTTCCATCTGTCTCTGCTTCTATTATGACGTACGTCTCCTATAAAGGAACAATAGTTGATTAACAAATTGTGCACAAATTAAAAGGATTTAAATGAGAAGAAAGTGATGGAATTTATTCAGGTCCTTGGTTTTAAAAGAGAAACACTACTTGCAAAAAGGTCTGATGAGACTAATGGTTTTACAGAATGGAACTGAACACTGTAAAGTCAGTTTGGTCCTGAACTCCTTTTCACCTCTCTCTGAAACCTGTTCTGTGGTCAAACAACATTTTATCTGCATATTTCGTAACTAATCTGTCAGTACTTTTCACTACTTTTTTACACTTTGATCTGATAACTCCAGGAGCAGTCTGGTTTCTGGGGTTACTGTGTTCCAGCTGCACTTTGGCAGTGGGGTGTCAGCGCTGTTTCTTGACTTATCCATTTATTTTAGTTGCACCCAGCTGAAATGAGTACCAGTGAAAAGGTGTTCAGCTGATGATACAAGTTTAGAACAAAAGTAAATAAAGTTGTTCTTAAGCAGGTGGCTGCAGGTCAGCCCCGGTGCTGCTCTCGGGTACATGGGGTGCAGAGTGGGCTGGCTGCATGACTGATGGGGACCCCCATCACCTTGTCTACATCAACCGTCTCTGGCCCAAGGGGTGTGCTTCACCGATCTACCTATGCAGCTCCCAGGACTGGCCTCTGAAACAGCAGACAAATTTGGGCTAAGGGGAGTAAGACTTTAAAGCAGTTACGGTAAATCCTGACTGCCCTGAAGTCAGCAAGTCCTTTGACTCTTTGACTCCACAGAGGCAGAGATTTTCCTGCAGTTTTCAGACTGCTAACCAAAGACCTGACTGAACTCTGGTTTTTCACCTATACCTTTCTTCTCAAGTATGTGGTTAGAGTAACTTTTACTAACAAATTGTAATATATCAAAATATTACTGTACCTATAACCAGATAGGCTGTACCTGGGGACCTTCTCACTTTAAAAAGAAAAAAATATTTTTAAATATCTTTTCAAGGAACTAAACTAATTCTGGAATTAACAGTTATATTCAATACATTTTGCAAAGGTGTTGTTTTACAAGGGGTTTGTTAGATATTGAGAATACAATACTTCATGTAAACATAAACAATGGCAAACAGAAAGATAATTTTTTTATTTTAGTTTTGCAGGTTGAGATAATCTATACCCCCCAATATGCCATAAACTGCAACAAAACTATCTTCACTAGCTTGAGTTTGTACAAACACTGACTACTTTTCATGGCTACACACGAGACTTTGTGGATCTAACTATAATATCCTATTCTACACAAATTCATTTTGATTTGGTTTAGATGATTAAAATCCCGCTCATAAAGTACAAATCCTTCATGAACTCTCACATAGAAATCCCACTTTCTTCATTTTGTTTGAAATTATTTGCAGGGGTCAGACCACTGAACAACTGCAGTTTTCTGTGTTGCTGGTAATTTTCTACTTTGGTTGAGAAAAGTAGAGTCCTTCCAGTTCTCAATTTCTTTTGTTAAGTATTTCCATGAGACTATTTCATTTGAAATGCACAAAGGTAGCACAAAATCTTGCCCACATACAACCTGCTGAAACACTCAGAATAGTCAGAATTTGTTTTATGGTTTGCAGCATGGAAAATGAATAGAATAATCTGTTTCATGTATTCCTTCATCCTTGAGCATCGCAGTTTCATAGAATTTCATAGAATCACTTTGGTTGGAAAAGACCTTTGAGATCATTGAGTCCAACCTTTAACCTAACCCTGACATCCCACCACTAAATCATGTCCCTAAGCACCTCATCTATCCTTCTTTTAAATACCTCCAGTGATGAGGACTCGACCACCTCCCTGGGCAGCCCATTCCAGAGCCTGACAACCCTTTCAGTGAAGAAGTTTTTCCTAATATCTAGCCTAAACCTGCCCTGGTGCAGCTTCAAACCATTCCTCCTCATCCTATCATCTGTTACCAGGGAGAAGAGGCCGACCCCCACCTCCCTACAGCTTCCTTTCAGGTAGTTGTAGAGGGCGATCAGGTCTCCCCTCAGCCTCCTCTTCTCCAGACTAAATAACCCCAGTTCCCTCAGCCGCTCCTCGTATGACTTGTGTTCCAGACCCCTCACCAGCTTGGTTGCTCTCCTCTGGACATGTTCCAGCAACGCAACACATCATAGTACATAGTATCTGTTGAAAATATTGACTCATGAGAAAATCTGAAACACCATTAGCAGTGAAACCCTACTAGTGCTAATATGAAGTGCATATGAAGCGCTGTAAGGACGGCATATGCTTTTCAGTGGCATTTTGGCCACCCTGGGCACAGTACACTCCATGTTAGCTAGCTTGCCCAAAATTGAATTTCTTGCAATCACTCTTTGAGTGCTCCATAGTACCTACAAGCTATTTAGCTGTTTGTGATATATTCTGCTACACAAACTCTATACATAATGAAATACAGACTTAACATCTGGGAATCTCTATATGTGATAAAATTAGAACAATATGAATGCTCAACGCAAATGAGGATAGGGTCACTGAAACATAACCTATGTTTCTTTAAAAAGCTGTAAACTTTGTTAATATATATCTTTTTCCCCAAATTGTGGCATTTAAAGTTATAAATATGAAAATAAGAACATGCAAGAACTAACATAGAATCTGAAGGTTTGGCTTCCTTGTGGATATGTTCATCTTCATTTTGTGAACCCATATTGTATTTCTGTAGTATATAAGAACTGTGGAAAAATTCAATAGCCTTTATTTTTTTTACCCGCAGTCTGGAGATTTTCTAGTTTTTATTTATTTCTCCATCAGCTAAAAGCACATTCTCAGATATTTATCTCATTTTGAGAAGTGTTCAGTGTATACCCCTTTTTAAACTTAGAGTCAAATGGTCTAAAGAGCACCACCTTCTCCATATTGGCAAGGCACACATTCAGATTCCAAAGCTGAAGTTAAATCATTTTTTTGGACTCTTTTTCAATGAAGAAGAAAAGTAGACACTGATGTGTTTGTCATATTCATCAGATGGTACAATAGTCAAAAATTCAGTTTCTTACCTATCACTTTTCAAAGACAAGGTCAAGGAAGAGTAGTGGGTAGGTTTAATGATAAAGCTTTTCCACTCTGTTTTTATATGTGCACCATAAAAAATGTCTGCCATGTCAAAACAATTCAGCACAGAATTTAAAAAAAATGACACATCACTGGACCGTTGCAATTGCTAATACCTTCTCCAACAAAATAATGCAGAATGATGGGATACCTTTCTGATGAAATAACTTTTATTGGTGTTCTGCTTTTCAAAAGAAAGCAACAAAATTTCACTTTTCAGGACCCTTCAAGATCGGGGAATCACCCTTCTACATTTTGACTTCTGCTGCAACATTTATTGCTTGACTTTGGAATTTTTTTGGGGAGGTTTTAAAGATACCATTTAAAGCACTACTTGATATCACCAACTCATTGCTAATAGTGAGAGTCTATAAAAATGTGTCTTGTTCATCTATGACTTTCTAACATTAATAAGTAATGCAATACTTGATTTTTTTCTCATCCTTTCATAATAGTTCCTACAACTTCCTCTGCCTTCTGATTTTGTTTTTGAGTCTCAGAGCTTATGTTTAGGTCCATATGTACGTTATATAAATTAAATGGCATTAATATAAATGACAATTTTTTTCTTATAATACAAATGATGGGGCAGGGGAGGGTCTTAGGAGGGAATGTGATAAGAATGTCATTTGGGGGGAAGGAGAAAAAAAAATACACTGGAACTTTTCTGAAGCTGTAATAGCAGTGACAGAGACATTCTTTCATTTGTTTTTCTTTGTTCAAATCAAAGACATGTTCTTTATCATACACTAAACTTAGGGCTCAATATCCTCTTTGTGTAATGAGGTACAAGTTCACTTCTCATACACAGGCAAGGCAAGAACAACCCTCAGGACATAGGGGACATATGGAATTTGCCTCCTTCCCCTTTACTAGAGGTACTTCTATGGGAGGAATTGCATTTAGGGTCTGTGAATCTTCTATCTCTCGGGTTACTCAATAGCAACACAAACACCCATCGTGGTATGGCCATAAAGTCGGCAAAAGGGTACAGAACCCATTGGCAAACAAACAATAAATTATTCCTATGTAGAGCATGAACAATAGAATTAGACAAATGTTCCGGCATATTGGTTTTCCTTGGAAAATACTGATTCAATGAAATTAAATCATCTTGCAGGATCACATTAATTTTGCTGAAATCCCTGACGGACTCCAGTCCACCAGCTGGGCAAACTGGGCCTTCCTGCTGGTTTATGGGGCTCCCCACTCCTAGGAGCAGCTGAATCCATGGTCTGATGTGACTTCTGTCTAAGATATTTAGCCAGCTGGCTCTGTGGCTTGGAATTTTTGGAATATTCCATTTCATTCTCCAAATACAAGATATTTAAAAAATTTCCATTCCATGGAAAAGCTCAAATTTATGATTTTTGTTCCAATTTGGGGTAAACACCTTTCTATTGGAAGGCAAATTTATTACTGAAAGGGTATCTCTGTTTTCCTAGGGCCCCAAAAAAGCAAAGGGGCTTGGCTGCAAATGCCATCAACTGGCAGATTTTAGAAATCCCTTATACACCTTTATCAGCAAGGTGCATACTTGCCACTACTATGTAATCCTATGTTGAATTTACACCCATAGCTTGAAATGAATTCTAATTAAAGGAAATGCAGTTGTGAGACTGGGAATTAGTTTTCACCTTTCTGAGGAAAAGAATAAGGAGTGTTCTTCTCTTTAAATGTTATGAACTATACTGAGACCATTAATGTTGTCCTTTTGTGAATAGTGGCATTCAGGAAGTAGCAAAGCTTTTGCAGAAAATCCCCCATTGAAAGTCATAAAAAATTATAGTGGTAGATACTACTTTAATTGCTAAATTTGGCAGCTGAGTACGTAAATCCACAATGTCATTGTAGTCTATTCTACCTCAGTTGCAATGTAATAAGCTCTGCAGTTTTTTCACTACAGTCTTTCTTATGTTGCAAGATATGGCAGGCTTCCTAATGCCTGGAATTTCAATTTTATCCTTTTTGTCAAAAAAAAAAAAATAGTCAGAGACAGACCTACAATAAAACCAATGAGACTCTGAAGTTATATCTCACACATCTACATTTTTATCTCTGTCCCTTTAGAAGACACAGACAGGAACTGAAGACGCCAGACTAAAGAATAAAGGTTCAATGTTTAAAAAAAAAAAAAAAAGAGAAAAAAGAAAAAGGAACACCACATCTTCCTAAAATCATACAGAAAAATAATTAATGAAGAAACTGAAGAACAAACTTAGGACAACACTTGCTATATTTTTCTATCCCAGTAGAATTAAACTTCTAAGTTTTTCTGGTGGTTTTGCACATGGGAAGAAATATCATATTTATCTGATGTAGACATAAAGATCCTAGCATTTTGCGAGAAACAAAATGAGCGTTTTCACTTTGACACAAAAAAAAATCACTCATGAGAATATTCTATGAACACAGAATTATAGTTTGATTAAAACAAGAGGAGAATGTTACTTGGAAAGCAACAACAGAAAAGTTTTAATATTTGCCAAATTCTATTTCCCCCCTCCCCAGTTTATCATAAAAATATCAAGATGCCAAGCCAAATGCTTTGGATGGCTTGCAAACTTCCTGGTATTGTTCTCCATAACCATAAGGCAGCAGGAGTTCAATCCCTGAAGAAGATGTTGTGATGCTCTGGCTGGCCAAGATGCGAATGTCTCCACCCGGTTGATTCCTGTGGCTGGTTAAAAACTGTTACAGCTCAATTCCTACAAGAACTCCAGCCAGATGCTACATATCCCATCCTTGCTGCTGGAACCTGAACTCAAATAGCTGAAAAATAATGCTAGGTGCCCATCCCCATTGTTAGGCATCTGTTACAAAGTTCTCGGGTAGGTAAGGTCTTGTACTGCTTTAGTGGTTGTGTAGACACTACAGAAAAGAAAGTTTGGACTCAGTTTAGACTAAATAGCACTGGACTTACGTATGAAAACAAAGATTATAAGAGAAAACAGTAGCGGTGTCTTTTCCATGAAGTACGGAGGGAATTGATAAGGTATATCATTAATAAAATCGATCCTCTGGTAGTAATAGAACAACCATTCAAAATAGCATGCTACTGCCACTACGTCTTCATTTGTGCCAGAACAATAGTTATTTTACTAGAATTATCTTTTTTTTTTCTTTATTCACACATTGCCTTCTGTATATCTGGGGTGGGGGGGGGAGTGCCTATGGGTTTCTTGCTATTCCCTTCAAACTAGTAGAAGAGAAAACCAAAATACTCAAATTGATACGTACAATCCCGCAACACAATGCTGCTGACTGAACAGTTTTCCTTTTGCATGAAAGTAGAAGTGTGAGAAGATTATGGACCACTTAACCCATCATTTTTCCTTGTTGGTTTTCTCCTTTGGATCAATTACAAATGAATTCTTACAATAAACAAAGCAGAAATACAGCAAAGCATCAAGTCCAGGAAAAGAAAGGTAAGGGAAAGTTTGGTTATTTTTTTAGTAGCCTTAAATCAGTTCTTTTCTCTGATCATTGAAACACTTTCTACATCAGTGGTGCAATAGATTTTGAGCTGTTTCTATTCAAAATGGCTTTAAACGTAATATGCTTGCAAAATGACATCTTGTGTCACTTTAAGCAAGACTGGATGGGTTTAAGGTTCTGGGAATATGTCTGTCATTTGGGGCACATTAGAGCTTACCTTGTTAGCGCTTGTTAAAACTGGAGCTGATGTCAATTCAGGAAATAATTACAAACCTGACAAAACACGTTAGTAGTCTCTGAAATTATTCCAAAATAAGATATCAAGGGAAGGATCCTGTTTATAAAGACAGTAGAGAGAAGCTTCTTTGTCATTAACAGCAACTGTGTGTAGATAGTCTTTCTGTTCTCATTCAGAGTTGTCAGTAAATTTGTTGCTCTTTGTATCTTTTTTCTTTATTCACACATTTTTATCTGTATATCTGGGGCAGGACTGGGGAGGTACCTATTGGCTTGCTATTTCCTTCAAACCTGTCAAGCCTATTCCCCTGAGGAGCTATGCAGAGGGCTTAATCCTTTCAGTTCATACCTCATTACTTGATCTGTGAGTTTTGTGCCACTTGTCCAAGATAAATTTTCCCAAGTTTCAGATAATTGGACTGCTTAACTGTCTTGATGTGTAATGCATTGTGATGAAGGTGCATCTTCTTCTCTTGATACTAGTTGATATTCAGGACTACCAGGATGTTGCAGATGTCCTTGTGGATGCACCCAAATGTCGCACACTGGTTTTACCTGGTCGAAGATCCTTTGTTATCTTTGGAAATTTCTCTTTTCACATCCCGCTGTCTCTAAAGTCAGGTATTATGGTAGAATGCACTATTTACATGTACTGATGATATAAAGTGTTCATTAACTGCATCTCCCATGTTGATAAACACAGTACCAGCCTGACGGAGCTCAGACGTGTGTAGAAAGGCAGCGTCACAGAATCACAGAACAGTTGAGGTTGGAAGGAACCTCCAGAGGTCATCTCATCCAATCCCCCCTGCTCAAGTAGGGCCATCTAGAGCCAGTTGCCCAGGAACACATCTGGGTGGCTTTTGAATATCTCCAAAGATAGAGACACCACAACTTCCCTGAGCAGCCTGTGCCGGTGCTTGGTCACCCTCACAGTAAAAAAGTGTTTCCCAATGTTCAGACAGAGCCTTCTGCAATTCATTTTGTGCCCTTGGTGTCCCTCAAAATAGTTCAATGTGGAGACTCACCACTTTTCTGGGTCATTTCTAAGGTTTCTTTTTAGTGTATTGTTCTTATCTCCTAACCCAGAGTAAAGCCAGTGAAAGTTGTCAGGAAGGGGAATTCTAGGAAAAAAATACCAAGGGTAGCTTTAATTCTTCTAGGTGGAAGAATCCCATAGCTCTTTTGAACCTTACAGTGATGAAAACCAGAAATACATTTATTTGTGGAGAGTTGTACCATGTGTGTGGTATCTCTCATGAAACACTATTTCCAGATAGGTTGCCTGATACTTAAACTATTAAAAAAGTGGCCACTGGATGTGTGTTATAAAGTTGATCTGTATAACATGTCTATTGTGTTTAGAATGTTCTGGATGCACTGCTCACTAGTTCACTATCTTTGTATCTTCCATGCTCATAACTTTTATCAGGATTTCCCAAAAAATAATCCAAAAGTCTTAGGTAGGAGCCATATTTCCCATAGGTGACAAGCATGTGTCCAGAAATGGGATGGCAGCTATGAATTACGAGCTGCTGTGCAGCAACTCTCTGCTCCAGTAAACAAAGGCACTGATGCTATGCTAAATGTATCCCATCCTTCAGACAGCTGAAACTCTAAAAATGACAAGGATACCCAGAAACACCAAGGACAAAAAATATTTGGCTGCTGCAATCTGGATTGTTTTACAGAACAGAGCAGCAAACTGATTTTTTACGGCTGGCGTTTCATGGGCCACCTCTGAGAATCAGTGCTGCCTACTTTAGACGATCACCCATGACTTCTAGTGCCAATCAAAATACACCTTATAGCACAGAACTGAGCTGGAGAAATGAATTTGCAGGCTGCGTGTTATCACCATCAAAACAATGTGCCAGTTAATAAAGTAAGAATGGCTGTTTCACAAGAAGTATATTAAATTTGTGCAAATTACTTACTATGTTTTTGTTAATTGATTCTCTCACCTTTTCACATTGCAAATAAAATTAACAAAATGGATCGTTGCAAGCAGTACAAACCCAAACTGTCAGTCAGCTTTATCCATAAGTAAAAAGAATTAAATTTTACATGTAATATAGTTCCTGACATAGTTAAAATAAAAGTAATTCCTCTTGCATCCAATCATTCATTTCCTACTGATAGGATTTGCTGGAATTATTTAGCTTGCATTCCTTTCTCACATGCATCACAATAATTTTCTGCATTTGGAAAAAGATGTCAGTCCTATAAACTATTTAATAATACACATGTTTCTGCAAATACATGTGTGTTTTGAGATTGTACCCCATATGTACAATTTTCAGACATGGCTGTAACCTTTAAGGAAATCTTGGTATCTCCTTTCATTTTCAAATGACTTCCATTAACATCCTTCCTCGCAGCAGATACTCCAAGGCAATTATTCAAGAAGAGCAAGTAAAAAAGCTTGCTGTAAGTCATGCTACAGTGCTCTGACCCTGGAATGCACTGCAGCACAACGTGATGTGTCTGCATCCTGAAGGTATAAAAGAAAAAAGCTCAAACAGAAAATGGTAAACCAAGTGTAATGACGTATTGTGATGATAAGAATCCCTCTGATTCATGTCTTCAGACCCACATAAAACCCCAGGAAAAGTCATTCAAAGACCATTTTCTCTCCACAGTTTTGTGGATTCATTTTTGTCAACAAAATTTACATTGAGAGAAACATGAGAAAGAACTTGGAGCCAACTAAAAGATCAGAAAAAGAACAGCTTACACTCTTATGTGTTGTAAATGTTAGCAAAACCCACTTATAATTCTGGGTGAGAAGTCTCTTAAAGCTACTGGTTTATAGTAGGTTATCCAAAACATAGGCACTGAATGTCAGAACAGGCTACTGTCATTGAAGTATGCCGCCTTTGAAAGGGAATGGGTAAACATTCGCTTCATCAGTATGTTCAGCAAGCATCATAATAACCGTGGCAATTCTTGTCTGCCCTTGTTGTCGACTGCCAAGGATTTTGAACATAGGTGATGAAAGCTATAGCTGGAATTAGATTGCTCCATGGGTGGAAAATATCACTTGGTGAAGGATGGGCTGGTGAAAGACCTGTTATTCTGTTTCAGCAGGTTCTCCAGCACAAAACCAGGCTCATTTCTGCTGCAGCTGAAAGAATTTGCCTTCCTAACTTGTTCTGTGCTGCCTAAGAGTGAGACATTGGACATGGCAGGCAGCTTCTGCCAAAATAAATCTGAAAACAGTCCTTTGTCCACCTCTGAAATCTGAAGAATGTGACCGTTCAACAGTGAGTTTACATCCCTTGCTCCCTCTGCTTGCAGGATCACAGGCAGCTTTGCCTGCTGTAGTGGCTTTTATGTTTTGTGCTACCCCAGGTGAAGGAATCAAAAATGAAATACACTTCACTTACAGGAATTCTCAAATTTGAAGCACCATGTTAGGGCTGTGGCTAGGCAAACAGAAAATATTTTTTCCAGGGCCTTTGCGCAAAGTCTATGGAGTTTCATGAAAAATCAAATATAAAGCAGAAGCTTGTTGATCCCATAAATCAATCATTACTCCCTGTTTTATAGAGATAGGAGGTACACAGTCCATGCACCGTAACCTGTATACATGGATATCATGTAAAAGAGAGGAGAAAGATTTCATGTAACCTTGGAAGTTGGGTACATCTTAACACTGCAACTCAGCACTGAGTAGGAGAGGGTACCTTAGATAAACTTCATGCTGAAATTAGGGGTAGGGAATGGAGAGGTGAAAACTTTACCTACTGCTTCACCTGTGCTCTGGACATTGAAAAAACAGGTGCAAGATATTTCTATTCTATGGCTAACTTATGCAGCCAGGCCTACAATCTCAGTTTCTTCCTTAGAAAGAAGGCATTGGTGCCCTTCTAAGATGGAACTCCCTATCCACCTGGTTGGCATTGGCTCTGTGCAGTCACTACAAGGTAGGATGGGGTATATAATGTACATTCAACGTTGGCTAAGATGAGCATCTCCTGCAACCATGCAGATCAGGGCATGCATGGGACAATGCTAAATTGTGGCATAGACTCAAGGTTTCAGATCCTCATGTTTTTCCAAAATTGCCATAAATTATGCCTGAACACAACACTCCATCCCACGAGAGTCAAGCACTTGAAAAACAGGGGAGAGATACTCACGATCCTTCTACAGCTTTCCGCTCTGTAACCAGTAGGATCTTGTTATGGACATGATTTCCTGTCAGTGAAGTTCTCTACTGCCAGCTCCAAGCTCCAATTTCTAGGGGAAGAATTAGCAAAAAACCATGTCAGCACTGTAATAGCTAATTAACAATGAATGAAGGTCGAGTATAATAAATGTCTTATTTTAATCTGTGCTGTAAAAATGTTGTATTGCTTCAACAATGGGAAAAATGTATTACATTCGTCTCCCATGTTGTACAATTTAAGCAAAAAATATGGCCTTCTGAAGGTATCACAAAGCTTTATATTGCTCCAGGATTATATGGCATTCCATGATTAAGGTATTTTAAGTCATCTTTTTAGTTCCTTTTCCACTTTTGTCAATATTTATTTTTCAATCAGCAGATTATCTTTGCTCTGAAATCACACTGATTTAGATAAAGTTGGCTTTGTTTCCTTTTGCCTTCAGTCTCTTTATGAATAGATTAAGAGCCATTGATTGTGTTTTTACTATGTCTAAATCTCCTGTTAAGAAGAAACATCTGGAAAAGCTGAAACTTTTGGTAGAAACTAATGTTGACTATTGTTGGCAGCCAAATCTGTTTACAGATAAAAGGCATGGGTGTAACTTTCCATACAAAATTATTTTCTTAACTTATGAAACTGAAAACAGAACTATCCCACTATAGGAGTGTGATGATCCAGGGATCTGATCCAGAATTGCACTTAAGATACAATATGTGGCACTTGTTCTGCTAAGCTTGAAGCTAATCCATTGTCACAGCTTCAACAGCACTGATACATTTGACCATGGAACCTGATGAATTACTCCTATCGATTGTACGTATGCTTGCCCACCATCATGGCATCATATATTCATGTTAAACATGTCCACAGTGGACACCTGAAAGGAAAGAGAAGTATAAGAGTTGAAAATTATTACCTATCTGTCATTACAAAACCTCACAGCTTCTCCTCAGTCCCTGCACAAGCAAAAGTGCAATGTGTGTCTTGGGTGGTTCCTGTTCTTGTGCATTGTCGTTACTCATTTATCTCTCTGAAGTTAGGCTTTGCCTAAATCTAAATTGGGCATTTATTTTTTGTTGTTTTTAACTAAGTTAACTAAGTTTCATCTGCGTGAAAGAGCTGCACTGTGCTGGTAACCTCATGGACAGTTATTTGTTTAATATGAATATAGTTCAAAAAAGAAAACTGTTAGATGTGTTTAAGAAAAAAACTTTTTTTTTTTTTTAATAACTTGCTTATGTTCCCTCAGAGAATACACCAGCTTGTTGAGAAAAGCCAAAACTGAATGGTATCGATTAATTCCTCAAATCTTACAAGGCTAACATACAGCTTTGGAAATACATCATAGTTCCCTCTCACACTAGAAGAACTTAATGTAGATATTCTCCCAGCTGATATTGCTAAATACGTGGGGGTTTTAAAATAGTAGTTCTGCTTTTGAACTAATTTTTTCCCTTCTAATATGTGATTTCATTCAAGTGAAGGTTCATTTTACTAAACCATGTAATAGATACTTTATATAAACCCCAAATCTAATCCAAACAGTGGTTCAGACACCTTCATGGCTCAGATCTTAATGCTGGTTTAATTGATTTTTAGTTAGACAGTAGTCCTCAGAGGACTCTCTACTTTAACACTGCAGTAGTTTGTATTATTTCTTGTAGTTTCAGCCTCCGTTTTAAGTGCACACAGCCCTTTAATCCAGTCAGACTTCAATAAGCAGAAATGTGACAAACTCCAACATATTCAGTTTGATTAGACAATTTGTCACTTATATCTAAATATCTTTCACAAGTTTTATGATAGAAGTGCAAGTATCACCTCAAGTGTTAGCTGAACCTGTAATTCTAGTGAATTTTTGAAGGACCAGAGTATACTTGGGGAAAACAAGGAATGACTATCAACATTCATATGTTTTCTTTTTCTATTTGCAGTGGTTGTTTCTGCGTAGATCAGGGAGCTGGAAAATGTAAGAAAGGGGAGACCAGAATGAAAATAAATTTTATTTTTTAAAAGTAGGCTGTGAATTTGGAGTCTCTCTTCTGTTTTATTGCACTGAAAGCATTTATAACTTAGGAATCTATACACAAGTATGCATTTAATTTGCAGCAAGAAGTCAGCTTATGAAAAAATAATAATTTCTGCAGGTTGTAATATTTTGAATCAATATTGCTTGATTTTCCAAAGAATTACATATTTTATAAAGCCAAAAAAAAAAATATGGTCTTAAGAGACTATCTGAGGAGGAGGGTAGTCAAAGTTATTTTTCACTGAATGCGGATGAGATACAAAGAAAGAGAAAAAGCCTAAATCTTTTGTCAAATGGGAATTTCTCTACCTATCCATGCTGATTAATGCTTCTCTTAGTAACTTTTGTAGTCTCAATAGGGCTTTCCAGTGAAAATATGTATTACAAAATAGTACTATTTTTGTATCACTAAAAAAGTTTAAGTACTTCAAAAAGAGCTGAATTAGGGAAAAACAAACTGAAAATTTGGCAACATTTCTCATAGGCAACCTCTTACACCCTCTTTGGTTTTTTTTTTCATTTATTTCCTCTTTTAAAAAAGTTTTGTT